>NC_081318.1:62110334-62413364 GCF_026419965.1 Kogia breviceps | reverse complement strand
AATTTCATTCATTTTTATGGCTGAGTAATATTCCATTGTATATATATACCACATCTTCTTTATCCATTCATCTGTCGATGGGCATTTATGTTGCTTCCATGACCTGGCTACTGTAAATAGTGCTGCAATGAACATTGGGGTGCATGTTTCTTTTTGAATTATGGTTTTCTCTGGGTATATGCCCAGGAGTGGGATTGCTGGATCATATGGTAATTCTAGTTTTAGTTCTTAAAGGAATGTCCATACTGTTCTCCATAGCGGTGGTATCAATTTACATTCTGACCAACAGGGCAAGAGGGTTCCCTTTTCTCCACACCCTCTCCAGCATTTGTTTTTTTTTGATTTTCTGATGATACCCATTCTAACTGGTGTGAGGTGATACCTCACTGTAGTTTTGATTTGCATTTCTCTAATAATTAGTGATGTTGAGCAGCTTTTCATGTGCTTCTTGGCCATCTGTATGTCTTCTTTGGAGAAATGTCTATTTAGGTCTTCTGCCCATTTTTGGATTGGGTTGTTTGCTTCTTTAATATTGAGCTGCATGAGCTATTTATATACTTTGGACATCAATCTTTGTCCGTTGATTTGTTTGCAAATACTTTCTCCCATTTTGAGGGTAGTCTTTTCGTTTTGTTTATGGTTTCCTTTGCTGTGCAAAAACATTTAAGTTTCATTAGGTCCCATTTGTTTATTTTTGTTTTTATTTCCATTACTCTAGGAGGTGGATCAAAAAAGATTTTGATGTGATTTATGTCAAAGATTGTTCTTCCTATGTTTTCCTCTAAGAGTTTTATAGTGTCCAGTCTTACATTTAGGTCTCTAATACATTTTGAGTTTATTTTTGTGCATGGTGTTAGGGAGTGTTCTAATTTCATTGTTTTACATGTAGCTGTCCAGTTTTCATAGCACCATTTATTGAAGAGACTGTTTTTTCTACACTGTATATCCTTGCCTCCTTTGTCATAGATTAGTTGACCATAGGTGCATGGGTTTATCTCTGGGCTTTCTATCTTCTTCCATTGATCTATCTTTCTGGTTTTGTGCCAGTACCATATTGTCTTGATTATTGTAGCTTTGTAGTATAGTCTGAAGTCAGGGAGTCTGATTCCTCCAGCTCTGGTATTTTCCCTCAAGACTGCTTTGGCTATTTGGGGTCTCTTGTGTCTCCATACAAATTTTAAGATTTTTTGTTCTAGTTCCAGAAAAAATTGCCATTGGTAATTTGATAGGGATTGCATTGAATCTGTAGATTGCTTTGGGTAATATAGTCATTTTCACAATATTGATTCTTCCAATCCAAGAACATGGTATATCTCTCCATCTGTTGGTATCATCTTTAATTTCTTTCATCAGTGTCTTATAGTTTTCTGCATACAGGTCTTTTGTCTCCCTAGGTAGGTTTATTCCTAGGTATTTTATTCTTTTTGTTGCAATGGTAAATGGGAGTGTTTCCTTAATTTCCCTTTCAGATTTTTCAACATTAGTGTATAGGAATGCAAGAGATTTCTGTGCATTAACTTTGTATCCTGCAACTTTATCAAATTCATTGATTAGTTCTAGTAGTTTTCTGGTGGCATTTTTAGGATTCTCTATATATAGGATGTCATCTTCAAACAGTGACAGTTTTATTTCTTCTTTTCCAATTTGTATTCCTTTTATTTCTTTTTCTTCTCTGATTACCATGGCTAGGACTTCCAAAACTATTTGAATAGTAGTGGTGAGAGTGGGCATCCTTGTCTCGTTCCTGATCTTAGAGGAAATACTTTCAGTTTTTCACCATTGAGAATGATGTTTGCTGTGGGTTTGTCATATGTGGTCTTTATTATGTTGAGATAAGTTCCCTCTATGCCCACTTTCTGGAGAGCTTTTATCATAAATGGCTGTTGAAATTTGTCAAAAGTTTCTTCTGTATCTATTGACATGATCATATGGTTTTTATTCTTCAATTTGTTAATATGGTGTATCACATTGATTGATTTGCATATATTGAAGAATCCTTGCATCCCAGGGATAAATCCCACTGGATCAAGGTTTATGGTCCTTTTAATGTGTTGTTGGATTCTGTTTGCTAGTATTTTGTTCATGATTTTTGCATGTATGTTCATCAGTAATATTGGTCTATAATTTTCTTTTTTTGTGATATATTTTTCTGGTTTTGGAATCAGGGTGATGGTGGCTTTGTGGAATGAATTTGGGAGTGTTTCTCCCTCTGCAATTTTTTGGAAGAGTTTGAGAAGGATGGGTGTTAGCTCTTCTCTAAATGTTTGATAGAATTCACCTGTGAAGGCATCTAGTCCTGGACTTTTGTTTGTTGGAATATTTTTAATCACAGTTTCAATTTCACTACTTGTGATTGGTCTGTTCATATTTTGTTTCTTCCTGGTTCAGTCTTGGAAGGTTATACCTTTCTAAGAATTTGTCCATTTCTTCGAGGTTGTCCATTTTATTGGCATAGAGTTGCTTGTAGTAGTCTCTTAGGATGCTTTGTATTTCTGCAGTGTCTGTTGTAACTTCTTTTTCAGTTATAATTTTATTGATTTGAGTCCTCTCCCTCTTTTTCTTGATGAGTCTGGCTAATGGTTTATCAAATTTGTTTATCTTCTCAAAGAACCAGCTTTCAGTTTTATTGATCTTTGCTATTGTTTTCTTTGTTTCTATTTCACTTATTTCTGTTCTCATCTTTATGATTTCTTTCCTTCTGCTAACTTTGGGTTTTGTTTGGTCTTCTTTCTCTAGTTCCTTTAGGTATAAGGTTAGATTGTTTATTTGAGATTTTTCTTGTTTCTTGAGGTAGCCTTGTATAGCTATAAACTTCCATTTTAGAAGTGCTTTTGCTGCTTCCCATAGGTTTTGGATCATCGTGTTTTCATTGTCACTTGTCTCTAGGTATTTTTTAATTTCCTCTTTGATTTCTTCAGTGATCTCTTGGTTATTTAATAACGTATTGTTTAGCCTCCATGTTTTTGTGTTTTTTACGGTTTTTTCCCTGTAATTCATTTCTAATCTCATAGCATTGTGGTCAGAAAAGATGCTGGATATGATTTCAATTCTCTTAAATTTACTGTGGCTTGATTTGTGACCCAAGATGTGATCTATCCTGGAGAAAGTTCTGTGCACACTTGAGAAGAAAGTGTAATCTGCTGCTTTTGGATGGAATGTCCTATAAATATCAATTAAATATATCTGGTCTATTGTGTCATTTAAAGCTTCTGTTTCCTTTTTTATTTTCATTTTGAATGATCTGTCCATTGGTGTAACTGAGTGTTAAAGTCCCCCACTAATATTGTGTTACTGTCGATTTCCTCTTTTATAGATGTTAGCAGTTGCCTTATGTATTGAGGTGCTCCTATGTTGGGTGCATATATATTTATAATTGTTATATCTTCTTCTTGGATGGATCCCTTCATCATTATGTAGTGTTCTTCCTTGTCTCTTGTAACATTCTTTATTTTAATGTTTATTTTATCTGATATGAGTATTGCTACTCCAGCTTTCTTTTGATTTCCATTGTCATGGAATATCTTTTTCCATCCCTTCACTTTCAGTCTGTATGTGTCCCTAGGTCTGAAGTGGGTCTCTTGTAGACAGCATATAGATCAGTCTGGTTATTGTATCCATTTAGCAAGCCTGTGTCTTTTGGTTGGAGCATTTAATCCATTCATGTTTAAGGTAATTATCGATATGTATGTTCCTATGACCATTTTCTTAATTGTTTTGGGTGGTTTTTATTTGTAGGTCCTTTTCTTCTCTTGTGTTTCCCACTTAGAGAAGTTCCTTTAGCACTTGTTGTAGAGCTGGTTTGGTGGTACTGAATTCTCTTAGCTTTTGCTTGTCTGTAAAGCTTTTGATTTCTCCATCAAATCTGAATAAGAATATTGCTGGGTACAGTAATCTTGGTTGTAGGTTCTTCCCTTTCATCACTTTAAGTATATCATGCCACTCCCTTCTGGCTTGCAGAGTTTCTGCTGGGAAATCAGCTGTTAACCTTATGGGGGTTCCCTTGTATGTTATTTGTCATTTTTCCCTTGTTGCTTTCAATAATTTTTCTCTGTCTCTAATTTTTGCCAGTTTGATTAACATGTGTCTCGGCATGTTTCTCCTTGGGCTTATTCTGTATGGGACTCTCTGCACTTCCTGGACTTGGGTGGCTATTTCCTTTTCTATGTTAGGGAAGTTTTCAACTATAATCTCTTCAAATATTTTCTTGGGTCCTTTCTCTCTCTCTTCTCCTTCTTGGACCCCTACAATGCGAATGTTGGTGCATTTAATGTTGTCCCAGAGGTCTCTTAGGCTGTCTTCAGTTTTTTTCATTCTTTTTTCTTTATTCTGTCCCACAGCAGTGAATTCCACTATTCTGTCTTCCAGGTCACTTATCCGTTCTTCTGCCTCAGTTATTCTGTTAATGATTCCTTCTAGTTTAGTTTTCATTTCAGTTATTGTATTGTTCTTCTCTGTTTGTTTGTTCTTTAATTCTTCTAGGTCTTTGTTAAACACTTCTTGCATCTTCTTGATCTTTGCCTCCATTCTTTTTCCGAGGTCCTGGATCATCTTCGCTGTCATTATTCTGAACTCTTTTTCTGGAAGGTTGCCTATCTCCACTTCATTTAGTTGTTTTTCTGGGGTTTTATCTTGTTCCTTCATCTGGTACATGGGTCTCTGTCTTTTCATCTTGTCTATCTTTCTGTGAATGTGGTTTTTGTCCACAGGCTGCAGGATGGTAGTTCTTCTTGCTTCTGTTGTCTGCCCTCTGGTGGATGAGAGCTCCTTCCTTTTTAAGGCTAAATAACCTTCCATCATATGTATATACCACATCTTGTTTGTCCATTTGTCCACTGATGAACACTGAGTTACTTCCACCTTTTGGCTATTGTGAATAATGCTGCTATAAACATGGATATACAAATATCTCTTCAAGACCCTGCTTTCAATCTTCTGGGTATATGCCCAGAAGTGGAATTGCTGGATCATATGGTAATTTTATTTACAATTTATTAAGGAATCATCATATTGTGCTTCCACAGCAGCTGCACCACTTTACATTCCCACCAACAGTGCACATGTATTCCAATTTCTCCACATACTTGACAGTGCTTGTTTTCTGGTTTTGGGTTTTAATAGTAGCCATCCTAAGGGATGTGAGGTTTTATTTTTGTACCATCAAACTTCAAAAATCCATTGTGCATGAGACTGGAAGTTCCCTCACTTGGGTCAACCACAAATCTCCTGTGTTTTAGCCTCTTTTGCAAAATTGGGATATTCCTTCTTCTCATCTTACAGAATAAAAGCAAACACGGTTGCTCCATCCTTGTGAGAGGAATGATACATACAACTGAGATTACTTCTAAAGAAATGGCAAGATATTCCTAGGAGTGCAGAGGAATAAGAGGAATACAAGGATAACAATGTAAAGGAATTAGAGGTTCATGGGAAACTGAGCAAGAGCTATGAATAATCAAACAGAGAAAGTCATGCTGTGTGAAGCTCACACCTGCCTTAAGGTGAGCAGCCAATATAAAAAAGCAAAACACCCTAGAGAAAAGAAATTCACTTGGGCTGTTCCTTGATTATGGCATGCCTCCTCCAGCCTGAGAGCCCTTGCACAACAGCTACCTCTGATGCAAAGTTCTTCCTCCCATTATCTGTGTAGATAACTTCCTCCTCTTCCTTAAGTCTTTAATCAACTGTCATCTTCTCTTTAAACCAACTTCAATCATTCTATTTATATTTGTAACCCCCATCAACCCCTGATATGCTTGATTCCCTCTTACCCACTTTTAACTTTCATTTCTCTCACAGCTTTTATCAACTTCCAACAGATTTTGTGATTTACTTATCACATAGTGATTTACTGTTTATTGCCTCTTCCCTTCACTAGAATGTAAGCTTCACAAGGACAGGAACCTTTGTCTGTTGTATTCATTGATGTACCTTAAAATCGTAGACTAATGCTTAGCCCATAGTAAGTGTTTAATGAATATTTGTTGAATAAAAGGAGAGGAGAAATATGTGAAAAGAAGGGAGAAACAAAAAAAAAAATAGAGTAATATGTTCCTGGTGCTTCAATAATGATGCCCAAAGCTCCTAAAGTGAGAAAAAAAAAAAGGAGAAATGTGGCTTTATTAAGCATATGTGCTAAAATTGCTCATGATGTCACAGTCTCAGCTACTCCTGAAAGCAGAATTTGATATAAAGTCTTGAGCACAGTCTATGGTCCAGGGAGCAGTAGTGAGGGACCAATGAGAGTGAAACAGAGAAACAGGAAAGAACAATAGAAAGATGCATTACTGAGTTTGTCACTGCTATAGGTGACTCATGCTTGATCCTCCTGTGACCTTTTGAGAAGCCTTAGGAAATGTCAGAACTGTCCATCCCAGAGACACAAGAGAGACTGATGCACTTTATCCATTAGCTTCTGTCTCCAGTGGTCAAGGATAACTCCACCTCCAGAGCTTGGGTGGAAGTCAAGCTCTTGGCACTAGAGCCAGGAAGCATGATATATGCAGCCCGTGAGGTGGGGTACCACCAGATGACCCCTGTGAGAAGCTTCCTGAACAACACACAGAGCTAGTCACTGAAGCCTGGATAAGAGGAAAGAGGATGTAAAGTGGTTCAAAGGAGTGTCTTATACAGGTGCTCAGCACACACTTGAGGCACTCTTCCTGACCACATTATGAATCTTTCCTTAGCTCAACTCCTCCCAAATATTTAATGCTTCAATATCTTACATTGGCCCTACCTTGAAACCTACCTCAAGGAAGAGAATGAAAAGGAAATTGAGATGTGTATGGTTTCCAAAGGAGAAAGAACGTATGGGGAGGGCAAATCAGAAGATAATTTGCCAGTGGGCTAGGAACACCCTAAAGAAGGCAGCAACTGACCCCAAAATGAACTAAAATGACTGTCACCTTAAATGCTCTAAGAGACTCAATCCAGAGATCAATGAGTATGACAAATACTTTATGAACAAGTCTTTAAATATTTCTGGAGGGCTGGCAATATGGCAACCCTCCCTCATGCCAGTGAGGCCACAAGCAGACTGGGAGAACTTGGCGTTGGGCAGAGCTGTGGCAGGAGAGGGCTGTGGCATACCACATGCTCCTGACTCTCACTAGGGTGTGAGGAGAAATCACTGTGCATGTTTTGGGCCAATAATAACTCCTCACTGATTGCCATTCAGTGTCAGAGATTAGCCCTTTCAGTCAGTGACAGGGCCCATTGTACAGGGTGTGGGAATGCAAAGATCCTGAAGGGAAACATCCATTTACTCATTCAAAGTCCAACGAGAACAAGGGAGCAGAGGAAGAAGTCAAGGCAGAAGGAGTAAGCGGTTGAGACTTGGAGAAATCTGGCAGGTCAAGGCCGATGGAGATGAGAGATTTGGCTCCTCAGAAGGGCTTAGTTAAAAAAATATAGAAGGGTGAAAGGAGGTGGGATGTAAGAAACAAATAGGATTTTTAACTAGTAGAACTGAAAATAGTAGAGAAGAAATGGATGAAATAAATCAAACTAACATAGACAGTGAGAGGCATGCATGTGCACACACGCAGATCAGAAACCATAGACATACTTGCTGCCCTCAAGCCTTGCCTGCCCAGGTGTTAGTCCTTGCAGGAAGCCCTGCCCAGTGCCCCCAGGCTGAGCTGGCATCTCTCCTGTGTACCTCCCCCACCATAGCCCTCCTCATGTGGCATGCAATTGACTATTTACTTGTCTGTGTCCCGCCTCAGAGTGTTAACTGCTTGAAAGCAGGGACCTTGGCTCTTCTTTGTATCAATGTCTAATTCAAAGGAGATTCTCAGAGATTCTCAGAGAATGAATCAACTATTCTTCCCATGAAATGGAGGTGTGAAAACAAGTCCAGTAAAGTCAAACACAAAGTGAAACCATTGTGGTTACAGATGAAACAAAACATACAAAAATATGAAATTCTTATTTAAAAAACTACAGATTCTTTGCTTTCATACCAAGAGATTCTGACTCAAACTTTCTGGCTATCTCTCCAATTACAGTTCCAGATTTAGAAAGAAACAGCTCTTCCAGGAAATTCTTGCCATCAAGTATGTTCTTCAAATTCTGAGTAAACACTACTATTATTTTCAGCTTTCAATCAAGAGTAAGAGAAGAATGAAGATGGTTCAGACACACAAAGATTTCTTGGTGACTTCAGTGATTCTGACACAGTAGTGGGTTTGACAGGAGCCAAATGAATGTGCACTTCTACAAGCCCATCTAGAACTTTCCATACAGGTGATCCATGGGCCACACTGCAGAAAAGCTACTGGGTAAACTGCAGACAGCAAACCCTATCCTGACCAATGCTCTTACAGTGATAATGATGTCTAAGGGCACACAAGTATCATCAAGAATTTTCACCAGTAAGAGAGTTCTCCTGAGGCAGGAGGGGCCAGTAAACACTGTGATCACATGCAGGGCTGTCTGTGTTCATGCCCAAGAGGCAGAGAAGAGAAAGCAGGCACATCGCTGAGGCACTGCTGAAACAAATGGACATGATAGGCTGGAAACAGTGCTTGAGAGTTCCTCACAATGTGAAGTGTGTTTAGGTTCTTCGGAGAAAAGTTTATCAACAGCAACAAAAAATCAAATATGCCTAATAAGGAACTTGTATTCATTTTCTTGGAAACACTGAGGAGCTGTCTTTCCTAAGATGGGAGGGACTGGAGGGTGGAGATGCACTGGAGAAAAGGAGAACATAATGAACAAGCAGAAGCAAAACAGAACAAGACTCCAGAGGGGAGCCAGTGCTTTTGGTCTGGAGAGTTGCACTGATGGATTTTATAAAGGCCCCTGACAGTTAAGTAAACCTTGCACGCAGGTGTAAGAGCAATGCCCAAGTCCACCATACAAGGATGAACAAAGACTGAGTAAAACAGAGTTACAAAAAAAGCTAGAAATGAAAAGCCTTCCTGCTACTGAGTCCAGTCGGCATCTCCACCCATTGCAGTGTCTTCCATGACATTGTACATACAGCATATTTTATAAATAAACATTTTTTATATTGAAGCATTTAACTTTTATTTTCAATGTTTAGACTTACATAAAAGTCACAATAATAGGACAGAAAGGCACCATATACCCTTCACCCAGCTTCCCCTAATGTTATCATCTTATATAAGCACAGTGCAATTCTCAAACCCAGGAATGAACATCGATATTATATTATTAGCTAATCTAGTGACCTTATTCAAATCTCACCAGTGTTCCTACTAATAGCCTTTTTCTGGTCCAGGACCCACTTGAGGACCACACTTTGTGTTTAGTTGTCCTGTCTCTTTACTCTCCTCTATTCTGGGACAGTATCTGAGTCTTTGTCTTTTTTATAAACTTGAAACTTCAGAAGGCCACTTCTCTTGTAGAATATCTGGTTGGGTTTGACATTCTCTCATAATCAGACTGAGGTTATGTATTTTGGGCAGGAATACCACAGAAATGAGACTATCCATTTCTCACCTATGTATTCTTAAGGGACTTGAGAAGAAAGCAGAGAAATCAAAACAGGAATGAGGGAAATGTTAAGTTTTTTTAAAAAAGATAAAAAGGTGATGTTTTCAAGAAAGAATAATAGACTGTTGACAGAAAGTAAATGTCTTAGGTCTGTGGGAGTAAGGACACAGTGAAACAGGATCACTCAAACATTGCTGGAGTGAGAATAAATTGGTACAAAAATTTTAAAAAGCATTTTGACAGATATATCACATATCCTAAAATTTTTTATAAAACCTTTGACACCAAAACTTTACTTCTGAAACTCTATCCTAGGAAATAAGTGGAAACTTTATTATTTATCAGTGCCATTTAAAATAGAAAGAAAATCAAAGAAAAATAACTGGACATCATTATAGTAAACAATTGGGATTTTTTTGCTACATAGCACCTGAACATCCTTCTGATTTAGTAAGGGGAGATCCCAAGAGGCAAAGAATTTAGGGCCCTGATTCCCACTATGGAAGACAATCAAGGTACGTAACAGCAACACAGGCTCAACCAATCAGATACTTAAACCTGGAGTTTTGAATACTGAGGGAAGGAGGCAAACAACCAGAGGCAGTCCGAAATCAGCAACAATTGAGGATGTTTATCCTGTAAATTACTGAATCACGATATCATTTGAATTCATATGTTCACCATGTGTCATATGTAAAAATTAGGACAGTCATTGGGAAGTAATTGGACTTTGAGAACTATCCTGAGGATGTATGATGCTACGGACTGAAATGTGTCCCTCTAAAAGTGCTATGTTGAAGCTCCCCAATGTAATGGTATTTGGAGACAGGGCCTTTGGGCGGTAATGAAGTTTAGATGAAGCCATGAGGGTGGGGCCCTCATCATGGTATTAGTACCCTCAGAGAGCAATCTCTCTTTCTCTCTCTCTCTCTCTCGCTCTCCTTCTCACTCTTTCTCCCCCATGTGTGGACACAGTGAGAAGGTAGCTGTCTATAATCCAGGAAGAGAGACCTCACCTGGGAACTGTATTAGCTGCCACCACCTTGATTTGGATTTCCAAGCCTCCAGAACTGTGAAAAATAAATTCCTGTGATGTAAGCCACTCAGTTGATGGTATTTTGTTTTGTCAGCCCAAGCTGAGTAAAACATATGGGAAGATTTGGAGAACTTTATTTACTTTGAACCTTCAACTGCCACCCTTGTCTGATGAAACTGCCCCTACTATACTTGAAGATCCTCTAGTAACCTCATATGAAGAAATTGCTTTGCAAGGAAAAATCAGTTCTCTTTATCCTTCACTTCTCTACATCACTAGTCTGATAACTAGAGTCAGATCCCAGAATGTCTTGGGAACACAATGACAAAGTCAATCACTTGTGGAGAAGGTTTATACACCAATGGAATTGCTGGATTCTACAAAAATCTTGGGAATATGTGTAGAAATGAATTCTAAAAATGCTCAAACAAGTGTACACAGCATGAGTACATTCACCAGAGATTCTAGATTCGATAAACTAATTCAAGTCACTACAAGTGGGTTTAACTGGTGTTTGGATGATTTTCCCAAAACCTAGACATAACAGTGGACAACACAAAATGAAGTCGAGATGCCATAAAAAAAAAAGCACCCTTAAAATAAACAGGAAGATATACAAGAGTTCATGAAATAATACTGGAATGGACTAATCATAGGCAACTCATCAACCATCTACCCTCTAACTGTGTCCTTCAAGGGGATCTGACACTTCATTCACTCAGGCCTTGAGAAATACACTGGTAAGAAGAGGGCTAGTATCTCTGCAAAGCACTTAGGTGGTTTTGCCTAAGGCCAGGACACTAGTGGAAGACACTGCAGTGCAATGGGCCCCCTGACTTCCAAGAGGATGGGAGGATCCTGAGATGACCGAGGCTCCGGGGTGCCACTGAACTGCCCTGCGCAGGATGCGAGTGGCTGCCAGAAACAAAAAGGAGGGCCAGGGCGAACATCAGAGTGTTGTCTTGCAGGGCTCTTTGGCAGAGAACACTGACCATGAAGTTCATAGCACCAAAATATACAAGCAGATGACCAAAGCCCTTCTTGATTTGTATAACTGGCAGGTCTCCAGGCTGGTAAATAAGAGCCTAACCTGAGCATAAAGTATCGAGAATCACAATACCTCACAGATGAAGAACTCCTTAACTGAAGGGGGAGTGGGAGATTTTTTGAGGAGGACTTTGCAACAATACTAGACTTTATTGTGAAACATCCCCCAGCCTTCAAAGGAGAACAGAAATGTGAGGAGTTCTTACACATGTTTTCTAAAGCTTCTGGTTTCAGGCTGCCCCCAACACAGTATAGGGCTATTTGGTTATACCACCCACTTCCTGATTATACCCAATCTTGTGAGCAGCATTTCCGAAGATGCACAATGAGAAAGTTATGCTATAATATTGGGGATTCTGTAAATAACATAAGCTAACTAGATCCTTTCTGGCTGGGAAGAAAAAGATTCTGCTCTCAGTGGAAAAGATTTAATTTGTCTTTGGAAACACATCCTGCAACTAAGTGGAAAGGGCTGTCGTGCTTGTAAAGATGATGCCAAGTGCACGATCTGTAGCAAGAAACCTCCACAATTTACCCATAACAAAGCAAAGGGAAGACAGGGCTTCTGACTTCTGGAGACCTTTTTTGGCTACACACACACACACACACACACACACACACACATGCACATGCGCAAACACACACACACACACATGCACACACAAAACCAGAGAAATGCTGTGCTTCCAGACTAAAATATAATAACAATCCTACTAACAGGAAATTTAAAAAGAAGTTGTTTGCAATTAGCAGTGAGAATCTTCTCAGTGTAAAAAGCACATGCCAGTTGGCCTACATACCTAACTAAGGTAAGATGGATGAAATTGTGTCTTTACTCTGTGTCAGTCATAAAACTGAAATAGCATAAAATGCACTGCTTGATTGGAAAATGGGAAAATACAAGAAAGACCCCTTGAGAGCCTCATCTGTCAGTCTTTCTTTGTCCTCTGGGAGAGAGAAGTTTAAATTCTCATACAGCTTTTAGAGAATACTTAACAAATGCAGTCAGAAAATAAAGCAGATTCTGGCAGCAAGGATAATAGTATGAATAAACTGGAACTATTACAGAATATTATAGTCTGTCCCACCCATGAACTATTACTTCAATTATTTTAAAAGATGCAGTCCATATAAATTCTCGGGTGCATTCTCAGGCACCTTGCAACTTGCTGTCTAAAGATAGCACTTAACAGGTTAAATCTTGAGAAATTCTTTTTCATTTTACCGATGTTATCTTGCAACCTAATCATAAAATTTCCCCATTTAAGGGGAAATAAGATTTCAAAAGAAAAAAGAAAAAGGAAATATTTTTAAAGTTCCACAGATTGGAAACAGTTTAGCAGATTAAGGAATAAAAACTGTTAGAAAAATTTTAATATTATGGTAACTGTGTACACAATGGTGCTCAGGAAAAAGAATTACAGAAGGCTGCCAAGGTCATAAAAATTAATTAGAGACTTTACTTACATAAGATATTACCTATCTAGGCAGACATGACAAAGAAATTGTTATGGAGTAATGTGTGTGTTTGTGTGTGTTCAAACTTTCTGCTCACAGAAAGACAAGCCCAGGGATGAAATATACACACATCACACACATTTTGGGGTTGCATGGTTTTTTATACTCTCAAGGAAATGCAGCTTTACTGAACTCAGTGCCATGGAGATAGGAAGTAGGTTTCTACTACATCTAGTAAGGCGGTGGGGCGGGGGGGAGAAAGGTGAAAGACTTGAAGAGAAGAAAGTGTAGTTATATGGCAATACCATTCGGCCTCAGAAGCAATGAGCCTATTTCTAAAACAAAATAGATTATTGCTTCTCTTGTGCAAAATCTTAAAGGAGCCTCCTGAATGTTTCTTCCAAGCCCATTGTTTCTTTATCACTTTCCTCACAGGAGGTGTATTGGTGGCAATGTAATTGCAATCGTTTTTCTTCCCATTCATTTCATATTCCCCCCTCCCCCCCGCTCCCCTCTCCCACCCCCCACCTTGCCTTCCATGTCCTAAAGTTGTTCAGGTTAAAATTCCGCTTCATATTTACCAGAGTTCTCGCGTGGGGGCACGTGGATATGTGTTAAATAGGGTGGGAGGAGTGTTGGGAAAATCTAGAAGCCTAGTTGAAATTGCCTCATAGAGACATAATCTTTGACAGGTGACCACATCGGGTCTTCCTAACCCTGTCTGCCTTGGTGCCACACGAGAGAGCCCTGAGCTAGCACTGAGGCTCGTCCAGCGCCAGACAGAGAGGAGATATGTGCGGGGAACAAGGGGCTGGAGCGCTGGTTCTGAACTGCGGGTGACAGGTTGCTGACGGGCTGCATTCTGACACGAGGCTGGAAAAGACAGAGGGGGAACTGCTAATGAGCCACTGTTTGCACCGGAAATGGGTACCCAGTACAGAGACCGGAAGGAAAGGTCAATGGGGGGAATGCGTGACTGACGAGCGCCAAGGAGAGGCCTGTGCAGGCCGCCAGGAGCAGCGGGGCGCTGGCAGCGTGGAGATGCCAGGTCAGCTCCCACAAAGAGCGGCGCCCGTAGGCCGGGCTCAGGGTTCCCGGACGGGCGCGCAAGCTGGCGGCTCCCCGAAGTACCAAGCCAACGTCTGCAGGCCCCCGGAGCTCTGTTCAAGGACTCAGCGCAGCTCTTGGGTGTTGCTCAGTTTCGCTGAGAGACCGCAGCGGCGGTGGGGGGTTGTAGGGGGAAATTGCGTTCTGATAACCTTGGTGTCGAGGATTTAAGCTGTGGCTGACGTTTCCGGGGGGGGGGAGCTGTGAGGAATCCAGGGACTTGGGTGCTCTCGGGACTCCCAGGAAAGCCCTGCAGGCCCCCCAGATTCAAGCTATAGGTAAAACCTAGAGGGTAAAAGCTAGAGGAAGCTCACCGATGAGGAAAACTGAAATGACTCCCAGGTCTGTTTGAGGGTATTTTAATTTAGATTATGAAAGGAAGAGCACCTGAGGTGTGAGACCCTCCTTTGAGGGCAAACACCTGAGATACACATCTGAACGGAAGTGTTCACAGTCCAAGGCTGAAACATCAATGGGCATTCAGACTAGATGACCCTGTGTCCTCTACTCCATGTCACGCTGTCCCTACATGCTCTTCCACTTGGTTACTTTGCATCTATGAGGGAGTGAAATGGCAAACAGGTCTCCCAACCTTCTCTTTGTGTGTCTGTTCTTGATAGACATCAAAGCCAACATGATTAGAAACAGCCTGACAGCTCTATCAAGACAAAAGAAACAATTCTTAATGGACTCAAGGTATTGAAAACAACTCAGCTTGTAAAATAATCTACTTCAGACAGCATTCTAGAAAACATAATTTTTTAAAACCACATTATGAGACTATTAGATATCAGCATATATGGAATGAAGGCTGCATTTTTTTAAAGTCCTTTACAAATCCCTTTTCTTCTAGTGCACTCTGAGTCAATTCCATAAAGTTGGCCTGTTACACTTAAATTCTTTCAAATACCAGCACTCTAACAAAGGCTTCTATTGAAGACCTGCATGACTTGTTAAGAACTATCACCATAAAAATATGATCTCGTGGTCTTTGATATTTTCTAAAGTAAAAGAGCAATTAGAATGTGACTCTGGTTTGAGTTCAACTGCATTCCAATCCAATTAGCTTTATAAATTAATAGCTGTTTGTATCTTAACAGTAGGTGATGTTTAATTAGACAGTTTATTGTTTCCAGTCTTAGTTCAGAATTTCACATTCTGAAGAGTTAGAGAGTTTTAACTGAGTGTATGAACATTCATCTAGAAAACTGTTTATGCTCAAACTTCTGTCAGAACACTGTGGTACATTAAGATTCCCAGGTGTAACAAAATTATAATATTCCATCTCCAGAATTTATAGTATTTATGGTAGGAACCACAAACAAGCTGCCTATGGTACTCCAGGCCTGCAGATACATTGTTGTTTATCTTTTCTTCTTTTCTTTAATTTTTTCTTTCCCTTTCTTTTCTTTTCATTTCATTTTCTTTCTTTTTCTCTTTCCAGGACCATATATATATTTTATACACACACACACACACACACACACACACACACACACACACACATATATGTATCTCATATATATATATATATATATATATATATATATATATATATATATATAGGATTACTTGGCATCAAACCAAGTAAATTCAGGCAGATCCCATATTCAGAACAGCAGAAGCAGTGGAGTCCCTGTGCATGGACCAGCTGTTCTCCCCTTCTTTTCCATCCTTGCTAGGCCTATGCCATTTACTTGCTTTAGCTGTCAGGCCCCTGTGTATAGTTTTCACATTTGCCACTCCTCAAGGCCTTGCAGTATTGGTCTGACCTGAAGGCTATATCTTTCTTAGAATTTTCCACATATTTGCAGTAGAGATTCTGTAACTGGGTTGTGCTGTAACTCTCTCCCTTTTTCTCACCAAGTACTCTGGGAATAATATCCATTCACCAAATATTAGGACATAAAAGGAATTAAGACCAACAGCAGCAAATGCTTTAGTGCCAATAGATATCAAAATATCTACACATTGCCTATGATTGGGGCTAAACATTTAAGGGTAGAAGGTGTTATCAAAAGGAAGAGGAGGAAAAAATGACATCTAGAAAAGAAGGCAAAAAATGAGTGAGTGAGAAGGAGAAAGAGAGGAGAAGCAAACTCAAGGAGGGAAAGACACTCCATCCTGTCCCTCTGGTAGAGAAACACCTACAGGGCTACCCACAGCTCCTTCAGGGTCAGCTCAGGGGTCCCGATGACACCAGTTATCAACCCAAAATTAAAGCAACACATTAGGATAAAAATGGATAGGGAGGAGGAGGAGAGAGGTTTTTATCTACTAGATAACAAGGTTATGCAATCACTTGGAAATTGAGTAAAGATATCCCATTTGTTCCACATAGATCTATTAAGGAAAAGCAGTTCTCCTGAAATATGTTCATTTCTCTCAGGGTTTTGCTCGTTTGAGTGCTTAAGCCAACCTAAAAGTCAGTAATAGACACCAGTCTCATCATCTTCTAAACCAACCACTCTGGTGACAGAAAAAAAAGCTAGTTTCATTATTTCAGCTTATTTCCAATATTTAATAATAGAAGATATTTTGAGGACACTAGCAGGATTACTTGTCAGGAACTACTTTTACATAGGCTGAAAACACACCAGGAGTGACACTTGAAATTGATCATCCTTTTAGCCATTCTGTCAGGCTTCCGAAAATTAATGAGTGGGCTGCAGAAGGGAAGTAGCTTACCAGAACATCGCACAAATTCGCTGATCTTGACTTGCTGGAATTTTGCTTCCTAATGCAGAGCTGAACACTTCAATTCTCTACAGTGTTTACATTCTACCTAAATCTTCTCTAGGGTTTCCTGCATTCAATGTTGTTTCCTCCTCAGGCAAGTAACAGTGAAATACAAAAGGAAGCCGCAAAAATCACTGTCCTCAGCTGATAGGATGACACAACAGATACTTTTCAGGCTTAAACTACAAAAATCACTGTATTTATATAAAAATAAAGGTTTCAAATGCTGTATGTTATTTATTCAACAATACTAATTGGGTGAATATGATGTTCAGATCACTACTTGAGATGTAGTAAGAAACTTACCTGGGTGAGGAAGTATCTTGAGCAGGAAGATGATTCTTCCATGGCAAAGTTTAGCTTTTTCACTCTGTAGGAATGACCTCAGCCATTCTTCCAAATATGAAAACTCAACTTCATGCTCTGTGGAAGATACAATATTCTCTGTCCCTAAAATACTATAATTTACTGAATTTAAAAAAAAAAAAGAAACTAAAAAAATTCAAAGGTAACAAGTGACAATCATTAAGGCATTCTCCAAATTATGACAATTGAATAATAAACATCCCATATATATTTCTCACTTCACTTCCCCTACAAATTCTAGACCCTGACTAAGCAGCCTTAGCCACAAAGCTGTCCCGGACAACACTGCTAGTGGGTCTTTGAGGAAACTATCAGATCCCATAGGTCCTTTTTTTTTTTTTCTTCTTTCTTGGATCATTCATAAGGGAACTTGGGCAAAGTTACAATTCCATATGTTTCTCTTCCACGCTTATTGTTTACTTTTTTAAAGTTTTTCTGTTTCTCTTAATTTCTCTTTAATTCCCTTTCTCTTTTCTGTTTTGAATTCTTACCAAATTCACATTAAAAAATTTTAACTTCCTTTCTTTAAACCCTTTTCTCTCTATTGCTTTTGTAAGTCAAAAAAACTTGATAAGAAAGGAGCAACTGTTTAGACTTCAACAGAATAATTTTTGCCAACTTCTAAAGCAATTAGGGTTTCAAAGTTATCTTCTGAATATATTTACTAAAGTTGTCTTCTAAGTTTGCTTTCTTCCATACCTCAATTACCACAATATTTTTAAAAAATTAAATACAATTAACACTGCAGTTAAAAGCATAAGAGTTTGTGTTAAACTTCGACTCAAATTTCAGCCCAACCATGTATTAGCTATGCAAACATGAGAAGTTGCTTAAACCTTCTTGTGCCTCAGTTTCCTCCTCTGTAAAATGATGAAAATCATAGTACAGGAATAATAGTTACAGGAATATTGTGAAGTCAATTAATTAATACTTGTAAATGACTTAAAATAGTGCTGGCATAGATAAAGCTCTAATAACTTATTTTATTGTCGATATTGTAATATTATTTTCTGATGCTACTTTTTAATTTTAAATATTTGCACTTAACCCATACTTTGGATTCAATAGATTTTGTGACTTGGCCTGGAGCCATAACTACCACATGTAACATTGTTCCAATTAGAAAATTTGTTTATGTTTTTAAAAATACTCTTAAACTATTAGAAAGCATCATAGTTATAAATTAATAGCTATCTGTTCACATTAACTTCACAGCAGCCAACGAATCATTAAGTAGGGGACTGAAAAGGATCTGGTTGCAGAAGAGATTAGAAAAGAACAATTTCCTAAAGTATTTTGTCTGGGTTTTTGGTTAGAATTAGGAATCTTGAGAAGCAGAGAATAGAAAAAGGAAGGATATTCTCCAAGCGATGAAAATAGCGTATGCAAAATCTTAGTGGAATGAGCAAGTTGAAAGCTTACAATTTAGATAAGTCTCTGCTAAATAATAATAATACTATTTGTAAACCACCTTGGCAATTCAGTTCATTTTAACGGCTCTTGATATAGACTCTTTTTCTTACATTCTAGAACATAACACTGCTGTCTTCAAATCCAAACTGTGATCTAGATCCAAATAGGAAAGTGGAATGTACTCTCAACACTCTTCCCATTATGGTATTTAAAGTAGATGGAAATTGAACATATTAAAAGAGACTTGCCTTCTACTTTTCGTAATGTTCTATACTGGGCATGAGCTGATGCAGGAGATCTGAGCAGTGGGGGTGGGTAGCAATAGGTGTATGCATTCGTGACAGCAATCAGAATCAGATGCTTAATTTATGGACTCATAGCACATAAAAGAAAAAATATCAAGCACTTACTGTAGCTGCTGCTGATTACTGACTATTCGTTACAAAGGTATTTGGCTTGTGCCAGTGTAAACCCAATGTTTTTTGTGAAGAAAAGTCCATCATGCAGTTTTCCTATAAATTATGCAGCTCCCTGTTTATTCTTCTTCAAAACCCATGCCCTGCTTCCTAATCAAGAGCTGTTTAAAGGTTCTCACAGCCTAGGGATTGTAGCTAAAATACTGGAATCACACAATTAAAGGGAAGAAAAAACTAAATTAAGCCTCCAAAAAGGGATGCTGCCCAAGTTAAATGCTTCCCTCGTGCCCAAGTGAAACTCACTCTGACAAGCGGGCCTAAAATGTGTTCCAGTAATTGCTTCTCTCCCCAGCACTGCTGAGTAACTGCTTTGCAACTTTGCCCTCCCGGCACACACATAGAGTTATCATGATGTGATCCCGAAATTATACCTAGACCGAAAGAGCAATGTTTTATAAATCCTGCAGTTGAGAAGAATGGGAAAGATTACCAAGAGAACCAATTCAGCTTTCAGTCTAGCAACATCTTAGGCATTCATCCAGAAAGGAGAGAAATGCACCGAGAATACCATCAGGGCTTACACTTTATCTTTTTCTGTATACAGTAGTCCACACAGCCAAACACAATTCATCCAGATGCTTGGACTTCTCAGTGTCTACTCCCATATCAAGAACTAGAGAATATAAGAAACATCTTGCTGGATCAGACAAATGGCTTATATCAGGTCACCCGTGAGAGGATATGTTCATCCTCTCTGACATCAATCTCAAGAGGGAAGGTTCACTCTGAAACACCCCTGGGGATTTTCTCTCCTTAATAAAGCCGATATGCATATAATATATTGCTCCTTTTCTGCCCTAAATCTTTCCTGACTCTATATGCATTTTCAGCTTGTACCCACCTCCTGAAGTTCCGAAAGTTACAAAGCCTGCTATGATAAATAGTATCTCGTTTGTTTGCCTTAAAACACCCTTTGTACTGATGGTTGGCACGGTGGAAAGCACACAGAAGATATTTGGGGGGGAATGCATAGCAACGCGAATGAGCTGGATTAGAATGATGCAGGGTCTGACCCTTAACTGTTAATGCACCACTGGTCTACTCCCCTTGACTGAGTGCCTCAGGATGCCAACCTGAATATTTTGGCTTGGAAGGAAAGATAATCACATGATATCTGGGTCTCTTAATTTTTAAATGTTGATTCCAAAAGATATGATATACAGTATTTTCAGTGATTCCACTGGCTTAGGGGTATGGTTAGAGCGACTAACTCTTACCACCAATAAAGCTGATAGAACCCCTTATCACATGGCACAAAGCCATCTGGAAAATAAATGTCAGGTTTTGCTTCAGTCTGTTCTAACCCCACTTTTTGATGAAAAGTCTTTTCTCTGTTTCCTTTATTCTCTGTAGCCATTGAGTCTTCCACATGTCCTGCTGCATACTGAGATATCTTATTGAAAATTTCTCCTTACTTTCTATGACCAATCAAATAAAATGTAAACTGAGAAAATAGATTTGGGGTAGGTCATTTGTAAGTGTGAAGCTTTGGGAGGATGCTTGAGAGACAAATTCTAAGACCATCATGGGAAAATCACCAGGAATCCCAGGCTAAATTATTTCTATTCCCAAACCAAGCTGCCGTCTGTCACCAACTGGATGTTGAAATGCACGTAGATGAGGCAATGTCTTGTAAATGGAGTTGAAACTTTGGTTTGTATGGGGTTTGTTCACTGGTTAGACTAATTTTTCTCAGGTTTTAAGTAAAGAAATCTATTCACCCTATGAGAGTGCCTACTTTACAGACCAACTACTCGAAGTTATACCTTAGTTAAGAGAGGAAAACTCATACTGCCACAAGCATGCATTGATGATTGATTTTCCCTCTTCCTGAAATAACCCATCCCATTCAATGGTTGAACAATAAGATAACTGCTCTTCAGAAATATGGACAACATTTGACACTAATGTTCATTTTCCCTCTGCTTCTGTCACAGCTTATCACTCTTATTGGATGGTGGGTTGACTCACTGCTTTGACTTATTCTGGTACTTATGTGACAAAGGCTAACCCACCAAGGTCAGTGGTTGGGTGTCATCCATCATATTGCCAATACGTCTGCCATGATTGATAGGGATGATACACTGCAAGGTCCCTGAATTCTGTTACTGTCACATTTTTTTCCTCTCAGTCACACCAGGACTGGAGCTCAGGTACTGTGCCATCTCATCTCCTAATGGCCTTCTTGACTACAGTTGCTTAAGAACTGGCCTGCTTTCATGGGACAGTGGGAGAACAGGGTGTTCAGGACTAGTGTTCTTGTTGACTCAAAAAGTGTGCTGACATGTGTATGACCTAGGGCGAGGACCCAAACTGAGCTGTCATCCTTTGCTTGAGTGTAAACATGGATGATTTTTACCCAAATTCATAGCCCTGATAAATAAATGCATTCAAAACATTAAAGCCTGAATGATGTGAACAAACCCATTAAAGTAACCTTGAATGTTTAGCCAAGTTAGCAATAGATCAGTGAATTTTATAGCTAAAAAATTTAAAAAGAGTAATCTTCTTGTTTTTGTAGATAACGTGCAATCTCAGAGACATGATTAAAATCCTAATCCTTGGTCGATAAACACAATACTCTTGATTCTCAAGCTTCTCTTCCCAGCAAACCTGACAACTCCAACACAGGCAGAAGCATAGATGTTGATTATGGAGAAAATGCAATGGACTGTGTGTACACTTCCTCTTCATCGTCTTCTCCTTTAAATCAGTCACACACTGAGTCTCCAGCTTCTATTGAATTAGGTTACAAAGCTTTTTTGTTCTTACCTGTCGCTAAGAAAAATCATTCATGGCATCCTGGATCAGAACTAGCGGAGACTGCATGAATCAAAAAGGTAAAAATGTTCCCTCCCCAGGGACGCTGCCAGCTGTCTCATTGATTCAGCGCTGCTCTTGGCAGATTCTGAGGCTACCCTGGCACCAGTTCCAGAGAGTGCCGGATAATAAGGCACCACAATGCAAACTGTTACCAGGGAGAAATAGAACATCTGGTCTGGAACAAAGGCAACGTCCACTGCTTAGAAGCAACCTGGCCATCCTCGTCCAAGCGTGAATACGCCAGGGCCTGTCACCTGAAAGAGGGGGTCCCTAGAGCCAAATAAGTGAAGATGAAATAGAAACAGTAAGGAAAAGAAACCCTGAGAGAGAAATAACATATTATTTTCTCATCATTTTTATCTAAATGTAGAAGGATAGTTAGTATCAACTAGGATACTTTTTCTAGGAGCTTTATTTTTTAATGTAACCAAAATGATAAAAATTGAAATGTTAAAGAGCAAAAGTCAGTTGATTTCTCTTTATTCAGTGTGCATATGTGTGTACGAGTGTGTTTAATGGCCGAAAGGTTCTCTTGTCATCCCACTGTTGTAAGCAGAGCTAATGACTGGCCTCTGTTCTGTAGAAATATTTTAGCTGCCGAGGACCCATTGATGTGGGCAGCAAGTCTGAGGACAATGAGAAGGAACAGCAGCCAGGGTGCCTACCATGTGCCTTCCACCAAGCTGTGCACCTACACCAGGCAATTTAGACTCTGAGACTGTCCAGACTCTATCAGGTTTTGTTGTTGTGTTGCTTTCAGTACTAAACAACACCTTCAGAAAAGAAGAGTCTGACTTCCAGTTGCTTTAAAATCCAGATTTTCTTTTTTTTTAAAAAAGGCTTACCCTGTCAGAATGAGAGTCATTATACTCCACGGAAGGTTTGTGTACTTCATTCCTTTCCAAAGCCATCTGTCTGAATTTAATTCACTGATAATTTTATCAGTCTCCCCATGCTTTGCCTGAAACCACTCCATTGCATTTTTTATTCTTCGCAGATGTTAACTCTTTGAATGACAGTTTCAATGCATTTAGAATTTTGATGAGGATACACATTCCCTCTGAAGGATCTCCCTCCAGTGTAACACTTTCCAATTGCCCCACTGCACCAACAGTTGTGCTTTCCAACAAAAGTTGTGCCTCTCCTGGGCAAAGACAATCTAGATGCAAAACTGTATCCAGGACATGGCTAAAGTAGCCGCCTGCAGTGGCATCATCCCAGGGACACTCAATACCTATCATTTAAGACGCCTTTTTGGAAATTTGAAATTACAGTACATTTTATAGAAATAGTTCTAACCTTGCTTCCTACTTAATATTATCTTTAAGAAAATACAGGCTATTAAAGGATACTATAGATCTATTTAAAAATTAACTGTTTGAAACATCTGTTTTTTTATTTAAAAGAGACCATTTAAATGTACTTTTAGGTTGTGCCTAAATAGGTTATCTCAAGCATATTATCAAATCATTTTGAGGTAGTCTGTTATTAGTTTTCAGGTTAATTCAGGGAAAAGATCTTGGTACAGCTGATGTCACATACGTCTTTTAATTTTGCCCAATAAGCATTTCTAATCTTCAGTGAACCACAGCTTAGGACCGTGGGAGATGGATGAGAAGGTTCACAAGACACCTTCTGCCCAGAAGTTGATGATCTACTGGGGAAGATGGGACACAAAGCACACTGTAACTCGTACAAAGCGCTACCCAAATGCCAACAAGGGAGGGATTTATTTAACCAGAAACATGGGTGCAGACTTCACAAAAGAGATAAAACTTTACTTGTGCCCTGAAAACAGGGTAGGATTTTGAAGAGTGGAGATGAGAATGAGAAGGTATCCAGGTATATGGGGTGGCATTCATGATAGCGCAAGTATGGGATTGCATGAAACAAGTTCTGGGAACACAAATCGCACCAGTCTGGCTGGATCAGAGGGTAGATGAGGGAAGACACTGGAGACAGTGTGCCGTTGTAAATTTGTGAGCAAGAATAAGACATAATGTGAACTGCACTTTCAAAGATAATGGCAGTCTTCTGTAAGATGAATTAAGAAGCAAGACACTAAAGACAGAGAAAATCTGGATGTGTTGTCAGAAGGAGCAAAAAGGAGGTCCTGGATTAGGGCAGGTGCGATTGGAATGAAATCCAGGGAGCTGGTTCAAACACTCCAACCAAACAGATGGGAGATGTACTTAAATCAAAAGAAAGACCCAGGGGGGCTGAGCAAAGCAAGTTGACTAAAGTGCTCTTCAAATTTGCCTCTTTTTCAGTTAACTGTTGGTTTCCCAGGTGTCACTACCATTTCCCAAAGGAATCTAAGCCAGCTCTTTTTGGAAGTGTCCTCCTCATACTTATGATTATTTTTTGACTACTAATTTAGCACTGATATTGTTCAGGGCAGTTAAAAAGTTCTTGATACTCATTTTGTGTTTACAGACTCAGAGTTTCACTGGAAGACACCATTGTGAAAGCGTGATACTAGGGCAAGATAAAGGCCAAGAAAACAAGGCATTGACTCCATGGTGGCCCAGGTCCAAGGGCATGATAGATAAGAGTGGTGGGAGAGGAAGTTTAGTGTCTTAATTAAAATAATGTAGATAGTAACTGTAGATTAAAATGTCAAAAATTATCAAAAATGCATTGCTTAAAATTGGGAATGATGATGATAATGATGATGGTGATAATTACTGGCCTGATGAGGGACAATGTGATACATGAAATAAAGATCCACATCCTCTCAGGGTATGATTTCTGTTAACTTTCATTTGCCTAGAGAATTATCTATGACACTAAAACAGGTCCCTAGCCTAGAAAAGCTAAATTTAGAGCTAAGTGTATAAATGCTCCCCAAGGAGAAACTTAGGAGAGAATTTGGCTTAATGCGGTGTGGTAGGGATTAGCTAGTTGTTCACTGAAACCCATTCCCTTTTCCTCCTAAGTACATAGCTAAACACTACTCCCCAGCCTCCCTGTGGGTAGGTGGGCTCTATAACAGACTTCTGCCTGATTGTGTGTCATCAGAAGTGATATTCTCTACTTATCAGTCTTAAAATCTTCCAGTTTGATCCTCTGCACTCTCTTTTATTGTCTTCTGATGAAGTGCAGCAGCAGAGAACTCCAAGGCCCTGGGAATAATGGGGCCACTAGAAAGAAGGATTGTGTGAAGCAGAAGTTTCCATCAACCAATGCTAGAATTTAATATGAATAAGAACACTTTCATAAATGGTTATTGTGTTCAGCCACTGAGGATCTGGGGGTGCTCTGCTCTGCGACAGCAATTAGCCTACCCTGACTGATAAACATTTGAGGCTTTAGAGTCAGACAGACCTAGGCCTATGTTTCAGTTCTTTCATTTCACTACCTCTGAAAACGTACAAGTTACTTGACTTCTTGGAGCCTCAGTTTCCTTAAAATTAAATCAGGGGGGCTTCCTTGGTGGCGCAGTGGTTGAGAATCCGCCTGCCGATGCAGGGGACACGGGTTTGTGCCTCGGTCCGGGAAGATCCCACATGCCGCGAAGCGGCTGGGCCCGTGAGCCATGGCCGCTGAGCCTGCGCGTCCGGAGCCTGTGCTCCGCAATGGGAGAGGCCCGCGTACCACAAAAAAAAAAAAACCAAAAAAAAAAAAAAAAAAAAAAATTAAATCAGGGAAGGGGACTTCCCTGGTGGCCCAGTGGTAAAGAATCTGCCTTCCAGTGCAAGGGACACGGGTTCGATCCCTGGTCAGGGAACTAAGATCCCACATGCTGCCGGGCAACTAAGCCCGCGCACCACAACTACTGAGCCCACACGCCTCAACAAGAGAGCCTGCATGCCACAAACTACAGAGCCCACATACTCTGGAACCCACGTGCCACAACTAGAGAGTGAAAATCTGCAAGCCACAACTAGAGAGAAGCCCACACACCGCAAGAAAGAGCCCGCATGCCACAACTGAGACGGGACGCAGCCAAAAATAGAAATAAATAAATAAAATAAAAATAAAAATGTAAATCAGGTAAAATAGGGCTGCTATGAACATAAAATAAAATAAAATATATATAAATATATTGGCACATTGCCTGGCAATAGAAACCATACAAGGGAAGACAGCTATTATTATCTCTGGTAGAAAGAAGGCATCATTTGTATGGTCTTATTAGCCAGCATAGAAATGGTCTTGGAAAATGGGTTAAGAAGGTAGATCCAGCAGAAATGTTCTCCTCTAGTATTTTCTAGAGAAGGAAACTGCAAGTTTATAATCATCTATTATCAAATATTTCCTTATAATTAAAAGGATATCTTCTTACTCCCAAAGAATGATGGAGAAACCTAAGTTTTAGAGTTGAGTTCATGTTCCATTTCTGGGATATCTACCTCTGCCCATGATGGAATAACTGGTATAGGAATGACACTCCTATTGCAAACTATGCAACTGTACAAAATATATGAAACAACTGTTGTCAGTCATTAGAAAACAAAATACATAGGGTTGTGATCTTTGACAGAAGGAAATTATGTGAGGTGAGTTTCATGTTGACCCACATTTCTATCAAGGGTACTTTCTGAAGTGAAGTACAGAAAGTGGCAATCTCATTAGAAAGAGGACACAGAGTTTGGAATTTAGGGTTGCTTAGGAGGCGAGAATTTATAGGTAAAGTTCCTTGAGAAGGTGGAGGTCCGCAGAGTTCTACACAGAGGTGCTCTGAAGGACTTTGGCCAAGCACTGGACTGTACTTCTGCAGGGTGAGACTCAATAAGATTAACCAGTTGCTGGGAGGTGAGTCCTGAATAAAGATACTAGAAGTTGTAAAGTGCTGGGAGACATTGGAGGTTTAGCCAGTCAGAGTGGAATAAAGAGACATTTAGTACTTTGGGCATTTAGTTAAGACCCTAGCTAGGCCAAATGTTAGAAATAAGGCATACTCTAGTACGTGCTCTAGGACTGGGGGGAAAAACTGAAATAAACCCTTTCTAACAATGTCTAAAACATCTACAGTAGGGTTTTTCAACTTCAGCACTACTGAAACATTAGATCAGATAATTAGTTGTTGTGGGGTGCTTTTCCTGTGAATTGTGGGATGTTTACCAACATTCCTGGCCTCTACCCACTGTCATTGTCGTTGTCATTGTCACCCCAAGTTGTGACAACCAAAAATATCTCCATACATTGCCAGATATCTCCTTGGGTGGGGGGGAGCAAAACTACCCCTAGCTGAGAATCACCACTCTATAAGCTCCAAGTGATCACCACAATTTAACTGTCTGCCAGAAAATAACCTCAAATTCTTTAAAGAAAACAGCATAATCCACAAATCATGTCTTGTGCACAATGTCCAGTATATATTTTTAAAATTACTGTACATGCAAATCAGCAAAAAATATGACCTAAAGTCCAAAGAGAAAAATAGCCAATGGAAGCAAGCCCCCAGGATGATGCAGGTTTTGAAATTATCAGAGAAGTACTCTTAAAAAGCCATGATAAACATGTTCAAGAACTTGAAATTATGGATAGAGAATATCAGTAGAGATATGATAATTATAAAAAGAACCAAACAGAAATTCAAGAACTAAAAAATAAAATATATGAAATTTAAAATTCACTGAATGAGTTTAATAGAAAATTAGACAATGGAAAAAAAAAGGATTAGTAAGCTTGAAGATAGGTCAGTAGAAATCACCCAAACTGAAAAACAGAGATTTAAAAAAAAAAGATTTTTCAAAATAAACAGCAAATGGGACTGTAAAAAGATGTTTAACGGACATAATTAGAGTCTCACAAGGATAGGAAAGAGAGAGATTGAGGCAAAAAAATATTTGAAGAAATAATAGTTGAAATCTCCCCAAATTTGGTGAAAAACATCAACCCACAGATTCATAAAGCTGAGCAAAATAAAAATAGTACAAGCACAGAAAAGACCATCCTTGGGCACAGGATAGTAAAACAAACATCAAAAAAAAAAGGACATATATTAATAGCAGCCAAAGGGGGAAACTTATTACATATGGGGGAACAATAATAGGGAGACTCTGACTTCTCATTAGAAGCAATGAGTCAGCATCTTTATTTATTTATTTATTTCTGTGGTATGCGGGCCTCTCACTGTTGTGGCCTTTCCTGTTGCGGAGCACAGGCTCCGGACGCGCAGGCTCAGCGGCCATGGCTCACGGGCCCAGCCGCTCCGCGGCATGTGGGATCTTCCCGGACTGGGGCACGAACCCGTGTCCCCTGCATCGGCAGGCGGACTCTCAACCACTGCGCCACCAGGGAAGCCCGAGTCGGCATCTTTAAAGTGCTAAGAGAGGGAACTTTTTCTTTCAACGAAGATAGAATAAACTTTGTTACTCTAAATTAATAAATTTTGATTTATTAATTAATAACTGTTAATGATAAATAATACATTAATAAAGTTTTATTTAGGTTATTTTAACTTAAAATAAGGAAACAGAAAAAAGCAAAATATATAAAACACTGGACATCGGTCAACAAAGGACAGTTATCCCTGAGAGACAGGAAATACTGATTATCCCAGCTTCCTGGCTTGAGAGTTTCCAGGCCACCACTCAAGGAGGGAGAAACCAAGCAGAGCCCATCAGACTTTGTGAGTTGAGGAGATGAAGTTAGAGTCCAAGGAAAACAAAGCAGATGGAGTTTGCAGGACAGAGGACCAGAAAGGAGAGATCTGCACAAAGAAAGCCTGGAAATCGCCAGAGAGTCTTCTTCAAGTGTTCAACACATTTCATTTGAGAAAACTACCTGAAGCACTGCAAATCAGAGGGAACAGTACCCAATTGTCAGACAGGACAAAGACTGGTGCCTGTTATCACCAGCCAGACTGGAAAGCCACATTACTCTGGGAGCATTGGGTACAGTACTCAGAGAAGTATTGCATTAGACATGGGGAATAATTATCCCTAGACTACATGATGCTCCGGTCAGACTCACGAAATTGTACAAGCAAGACCCAAAAGGTTCAAACTGTTTCCAAGCAACTTAACTGCATCCTGGAACAAAGCACAAGGATATTTATAAGAATGCAAAAATATTCAGCACTCAATAAGATAAAATTCACAATTCTTGTATCCAATTCAAATTAACCAGGAATACAAAAAAGCCAGAATATACAACCCATAAAGAGGAGGAAAAATCAATCAATTGAAACCCATCCAAACTGAGACCAATATTAGAATTAACAAACAAGAACATCAAAATAATTATATAACTATATTCCATATGTTCAGAATATTAAGCTGAAACAAGAAATATTTTTTTAAAAGGGAAACCAGAAATTTGGGGCAATCAGACTTTAAGATTTGAAATCCATGATGGCTGTGATGAAAACTACACTGGATAAGAATAACAAGAGGGGTAGCAATGGCCAAGAGCATGGAGTCTCACGAGATCACCACTGGAAGTAAGTGGCTGCGGAGATGCAGAGACTCCCTCATGGCAGCTCCGGGGGGTGATGCCAAAATTTAGAAAAACAGATATAATAATAAGAAGAGATTAGATATTTCGAAGAGAAGAAGAGTAAGCTGGAAAAAGCAGCAGTACAAATTATCCAAAATGAAACACAGAAAAAAGTATTCACAAAAGTGAACAGAGCATCAGTGAGGTATCAGCCAACTTTAAGTGGCCTAATATTTTTTTGTAATTTAAGTCGCTGAAAGAGAAGAAAGGGAGGAACCCAGAAAATGCTTGAAGAAATTATGGCCAAAATTTTCCTAAATTGATGGAAACCATAAACTTAGAGATCCAAGAAGCTCAACAAACCCCAAGAACAAAAAATATGAATTAAACTACCAAGATACATCTTAATCAAATTGGTAAAAATTAGTGGTAAAGAAAATCTTAAAAGTATCCTGGGGAAAGGGGGTGAGGGTAGGGAAAGGGAGAACATGTTACATAAATATATATATTATAAATAAATAAATAAATAAATATATATATATATATATATATATATATATATATATATATATATATATATAAAAGAGCAGATTTCTCATCCAAAACAAAGCAAGTAAGAAGTCAATGGAGCAACCTCTTTAAAGTACTAAAAGACAAAAACACCCAACAACTTAGAATTCTATACCTAGCAAAAATATTTTGCAAAAATAAAGGCAAAATAAAGTCTTTTTGAGACATGGAAAAGCTGAAAGAATTTATCAACAGAAGACATGCACTACAAGAAATGTTAAAGGAAGTGTTTCAGGCCAAAATAAAAAGATATGAGCTGGAAATATGGATCTATACAAAGGAACGTAAAATACTAGAAAAGGTAGCTACATGGATAAATATATAAGATTTTATTCTTATTTTAGATCAATTTAAAAGAGAGTTACTATTTAAACAAAACTAATAGCAATATATCATGGGGTTTATAATATAAGTAAATAAAAATGTATGACAAAAATAGTCCAAAGGCTAGAAAGAGGAAAATGGAAATATGATTATTACATTATATAGCAAGCTATATAATATTGATTCTAAGTAGACTATAAGTTAAAAATATATATTTTTATCCAAGATCAATGTCTTTTAAAACTGAGATGTAGTTCCAAAGTCAACATAGGAAATAAAACAGTATTATAAAAATATTTGATTAACACAAATTGCAATTTAAAACTCACTTTCTGTGTGACCTTATGCAAGTTATTTCAACTTCTTTTAACTTCAGCTTCCTCATCTCCCATTAAATGTATTTAATAATATTAAATTGTGATGATAAACCAGGCTTTAAGTTCACTGAGGAAGAAAACATATCTTAATAACTTTATGTTAATTTTTATATTGCCTGTACCAGGCATAGTGCTTGACACATATATTTTTATATTTACTAATTTTTTTCTTATACTCTACCTTGTAAAGTGACTTACTGCCTGGCATATAACAAGTATTCAGTAAACATTTTTAAGTGAATCCATTGCAAAGTACTTTACAAAATGATGAAATATAACAAGAAAACAAATGTATCAAATCAATTAAATGTCATATATTTCTACTGATAAGCAGTAAGTAAAGGGAGGAGTGCACATGTTCGTACAAAAAAAGGTCTCACTAAGAATATTTGAAAACAATGAAAGCAATGCTCCACTTCTTTGTCTCAGCAACATTGGCATAAATATCAAAATTTGTCTTACAGATGTCCTTTAAAATACATTTAACCCTCTGATGATTTAAGACTGTCCTAAGTTAAGTCCTGATGACCTCAAACAATTGTTCTTCCCAAGTCAGGTGGTCTCTGAGGACTCTGGTTAGTAACAAATAGAGAAAGGAAGAAGTTAAGAGTTTCTGTGTATTACTCACAGATGGCTGCATGATTAACAGGCGCTCAGGCTCTGGAACTGTTTGGTTACGAAACACTTTAATTTAAATGTTAAGTAGGAGAAAAAGCAAGAGTAATTCATTGCTTCATCTGTAAGAAGATGCATCAAGACAGTCTTCAGATCTGAGGAATATTTACTGACCTACAAAGATTCCCATTCACTCCTCTCATAATTAAAAATAGTAATCGTCATCAGTAATGGAGCACAAATTCTGTCAGGCCCTGAATCAAGTACTTGACGTATGTTATCTAACTCAATGTTTACAACTCCATAAACCAAATGTTATATATACCTAACCATTATATGTATGAGACACTAAAGCTTAGGGATGTCTACTGACTTGTCCATATTCACACATTTAAATGGCAGAGACAAACTTGAACAAAATCAGGTCTGATTACTAAATCCAGGATCTCTTAAATACTTGACCCTAGTGCTTCCCTTATATTTATTGTGGAAATGAGGAAATCTGATATCAGTGAAGAGCATTCACCTTAAAAAGTATAATATTATGTTCTAACATATCTTAATAGTTTATATCCCAATTAGTTTCAGTCTGAGATTTTGGGAGGTCTCCAGCGATTTACGATATAAATAGCCCTCTCTCTCTCACTCACATACTCACATATAGGGATGAACACACTTTAGAGTTAGTATAATGAGTGGAAAGAACACAGGCGTCAAAGTCAGCTAACTTTGGTTCAGATTTTGGCTCCACCACTTACGAGCTGCATGACTTCGACAGAATATTTAACTCTATTTTTCCTGATCTATAAAATTAGGATAACAGAGTTTACCTTGTAGAGCTTCTCAAGGTTTAACTTAGCATTTATGGCAGGTCCCAGAACAAAGACCAGTAAATATTTCATATCCGCTTTCCTCCTACAAAAACTCACAAGCATTTAAAATGAAAGACTCTTAGCTACAAAGAAGTGATCTGTTAATTAGGCATAGCCATTTGATGTGTGGACAGGTCCTGCTTTGGTCTCTGAATACCTAAGGGCTGTGTCTGCCTGGTCTCTTCTTGTAGACTCAGTAACCTACCACCAGATGGTAGAAGATGTGTGATGACAGATATATAGAGGTCATCTTGACGGGAGAAGAAAAGCATTCCAGAGAAAGCAAGTAGGATGGACACTTCCCACAGATGGACACAAGACATTAGATAGGAAATTCCTACTGTCCATGAGAAGGTAATGCTTAATGTCTCTTCCAACTCTTATAGGCCATAGTCTTACATTTCCCAGGAGAGCTCTGGTCCAGGTTAGAGTTACAATCACACAGATCTCAGATTCTAAGCAGTAGTACTAAGTATCGTGTACTTAAATTAAACTGATTCTAATTTGAGTATCATAATGAAGAATGGCAAAAACCAATTATAATACAATGAATTTTTTAAAATCCATCAGTTCCCACAGATATAAATTATATCTTATACGTATGTGCTTATGTATGTGTATGTGTGTTGTAATCATAAATAAATAATATTTTTAAGTGGGGTGGAGACAGAAAAGCTCTTATTTACAGAAGAATTCTAATAAATGTAGAAGGGTCAATAGAATTAGAAAATCACCACTGGCAAACCACCATGGTAGTAACTGATTCAGGTGAGAATCAACAATAGATGCCAAAACATGGGTGACAGACTGTTGAAGAAGAAGATATTCACATAGTCTGAAAATATAACTCTACTGATTAGTTATTAATTTCAAAGAGAAAAAGATATGTTTGATAGCAGGAAAATCTGATGGACTCCACCTTTATTAAATGATTAACTTAACATCACCAATAATAGGACAAAATGACCTAATGTGTCTCCTAATTAGATGTACTGAGAAGAGCACATCACTTTTGCAATATTCCTGAAAAAAAAAAAGTTTAAACTTTATCATAATAAGACAATCAGACAATTCCCAATTAAAGGACAGTCTGCAAAATAACTAAACTTGACTCTTCAATAATGCCCCCAAAAGGGCTAGGAACTGTCCTAGAAAGACCCTAAAGAAGTATGACAAGTAAATGCAATGCATGATCCTTGACTAGATTGTGGATTTATAAATTCTGAAAAAAAAAAAATTAAGCCTATGAAAGACATTATTGGGACAATTGTGAAATTTTGAATATGGACAGTATATTAGATCGATAGGTCATAGTGTTATGTTAATGTTAGATGTCTTGAATATGAAATAATGTTTGGTTATGTCCATTTCTTAGAAGATACAGGCTGAAAGTGGAAGTTACATGAATCCCACAAGCCTGAAACTAACTCTCCAATGGTTCAGGGAAATGAAAAAAAAAGTGTGTGTGTGTATGTATAATTTTATGTTACCTATATAATTTCGTATACATAGCTGAGGCCAGGTGGAGCCAATTCCTAACACTGGCAAAGTGTAAAGTCTAGACCTTTATTCTTTTGAATTGCCTCTCCAGTTGGAGCCAGAGAAGTGACTACCAGTGCCCATATAAACCTGGTCGCTCTGAGCTCTGGCAGCACACTCATTTGTAAGGCCACATGTGGGCTCCATGGGACGGCAGCATGTATCTTTATCTGAATTTATTCTCCAACTGGAATGAAAGTGGGTCATTATATCCACATCTGAGAAAGGTCAGACTTCAGAGCGTCTCTCAGCACCCAACCTGCTCTTCCTTATATCATTACACTTTACAGGGCTCCACCAAGTCTATTTTGAGATATTTTTTGTAATGAGGAAGTTGGTATGGTGTCTGTGATCCATTGAAATATATTTGCTAAAAGACAGACTCCAGTCTGATGCCCTCCCACTCCCAGTGTCCCCTCTGCTTGACCCTCAACAATTTTAAACCTGGAACATATACAGGAATCTGTTAGATGTTGAAAGAAATAACATGGGCAGGGAATTCCTTCTGGAGTGTACTTCCCTGACAGATTTCCCTGCAGAGTATGGATCGTCTCTCCCTTTTCCCTACATACTTGCTGAGCTCTGTGCTATTTATAAACGTGTGTGTGTGTGTGGGTGTGTGTGTATCTATATATAGATATAGATACACACATATATATACATATATATATTTCATTACTATGTTAACCTGAACCTAGAAAAAAAACAAACAGGAATTTCCAATGTTTCAGGGTATCTTATACAAATTGCCTGATCTCTGCCTGCATTTCTGTTGTCTCACCTCTAAAATAGTAATAATAAGAATCTCATTGAGTTGCTTGGGGAATGAAAATGTGAACTTCCTGTTTGATCAGGAACTCCTAGAGAGTAGGGACTTCCTTGTTCATCTTTGTGTCACAGCACCGAGGACTTTAAATACAAGTTTGATGGAATGGTTCACCTGAATGTAAATGATGCCTTAACAAAGACAGTCCCCTCCCTGCTCCCATATGGTCTAGGGAAGAACATTTTGACTAATAAGTTCTAGAGATATGTGCTATTACAGTTGATGTGGGTAGTACCATTTTCTTATATATGTTTGTGTTTCTGCCCTTATACTGAATGCCAACAGTTATTAGATACAAGAAAACACTGATTTGAGTTTAGAACATACGGCATTGCTGTCTAATTAGATGGTTAAGATGAACAGAGAGATAAAATTATTTTTCACATAGTTTTATATGTTAGATGAGGGGTCAGCAAACTTTTTCTGTAAAAGGCCAGGTAATAAATAACTAGGCTTTGCAGGCCATGTGGTCTCTGTCACAACTCCTCAGTGCTGTCATTGTAATGGGAAAGCAGCCAGAAGCAGTACATAAATGAATGAACCTGGCTGTGTTTATGGACACTGTATTTCATATAATTTTCACATCTCAAAATAGTCTTCGATTTTTGTTCCAAACATTTAAAAATGTTTCTCTGAGCTAAGACCACATAAAAACAGGCATTTTTCTGTCAGTATATTACTTGTTAGGGTACTACCTGTGCTAAGATATTACATGAATTTATCATGCATTTTTACATCAACCTAAAATTCAACTTCTGAAAGCAGAGTTAAACAGATATTGAATTGAAATTCATATTTTAAAAAGAGTGAAGACAATCATAAGTGTTCCTTTAAAAGGCAAGCCTTTTTCAGAAATTTAAAGTTTTGTTTTTCATTGTTTTCTAATAACAATAAAATTTCTAAAACTCAGTGAACTGTAAAAATTGTTTTCATAGCATGTGATTTAAAGTGATTAAATTAGGTATGCCTCAATAGATCTTAATAGCTTATAGGTACCACTTAACAGCATATCTATTCATTAATTTTATACAATGATCCCCCCAATACTAACAACCTTAGAGATTCTGTACATTTTTTTGAAAAATAAATATGTATTTTTTTTCCTTGACATGTAATCACCCCAATATATATCAACATCGGGGAGAACTCTACAAGCCCAGTAGGGAACTACAGTGAATAAAGAACTCTTATAAAGGAAGAAGGAACATGTAAGATGATTGTTCACCCCCGTCTTACAGATTTGTCAAAATCTTCAAGGCTCTATACCTTGAACCTGTGTCAATATTTTTTACACGGTTTTGCAAGGGGTTGGGAGAATGGTAATTATTCATATAACAACCATTTGCTGAGCTCCTCTTACATGCCAAAGACTGCTCTGGCATTCACAAAGCAGTGATCAGCCAGTCAAGCTCTAGCCTCACAGAGCATATAGTCTAGTAAAGGAAAATAGACAGATAAAGAAGAAAAATGTTAGATAATGATGGGTGCAATGCAAAGAATTTTAATAGGCTAATGTGACAAAGAAAAAATACCAGGGAGGCTAGTTAAACCAGGTCAGTAAAAGGCCTCTTAGAGCAGGTGATACTGAAGTTGCGATTTAATTTACAAGAAGAAACTTGTTGCATCAAGAACAGGGGAAGTGCATTCGAGACAGAGGAAAGAATTAGTGCAAAAGCCTAAGGTAAGTTAAGTTGGTCTACTTGAGAAACAAAGAATATCTGTACAGCTAAAGCACAGTAAGTGGAAGTGAGTTGAGATGAATTCAGATGGGTAGGCATGGGCCAGATCAAGCAGGGTTTGGTAAGCCACAGTAAGAAGTTTGGATTTTATTTAAGTGTGACATGGCAAGAACATAAGGAGGGAACCCAGTGAAGATAGTGTCACGGTAGTCCAGGCCAGGGTTGATGGTGGTTCTGACCAGCATAGTAACAATGGAACTGGAGAGAAATGGAGGTGGAAAAGGTAGATCTGGTAGGATAAAGACAACAGATAGGTATTTAAATCCTGCTGAAGGATTAGAGATGGGAGGAGAGGAAAAGAGAAATAGAGGATGATTCCTCAATTTTTGGTTTTGGCAACTGGATGGATAAGGTTGCTATATGCTGAGAAAGCAAGACTAAAGGGAAATAGGTTTTGGGTGGGGGCAGATCAAGAATTTTTAAATTCACATTTTTAAAAATATATATATTTATAACATACATCTAGTATCTATTTAGTATATCTAACATATATTTTAATATACATTTAATATATAATAACATTTCTATAATGAAAAGTAAAGCTGAATGAGGGATGGAGAGTGATGAAGTATTCTATATTTAGATAGAGAAATTTTCTCTGAGGAGGTAATACTTAAGGAGAATCTGGAATGAAGTGCCTCATATGTGTCTTCTGACCTGTTTTCTGCTCTGTTTATGCACCCACAGTTCTGCCCCACTGGTTTCTGTACATACAGCCTTTCTTCTTCACCTTGTATCTAGACCAGTTCAAACTGTTTATAGCTGCCCACTTCTTTCATGTGTCAAGGTGAGTTTGAAATTCAGTAGTGTTCTACACCTAGTCATTTTGAGTCAGCATCAAATGTAATAAAATTGTAATGCCTGTATTGATGTTTTAAGGATTTTAGTCAGAGAGAGTGCTTAAGAGGGTGATTTTGTGGAAAGGACACAGGAGCCAACTTCAGCAAGGCAGATGAGTAATCATTCCCTTGAGAAAGCAGCAGAGTTATTTTTTATTTCTTTTTTATATTCTGCAACTTCAGATTTCAGTTAATATTAAATTACTTAACAGAGAGAGTTTGGAATATGGTTTTCTTTATATTCCATTTGACTTAACATCATTTCTCTATGGTGAAGTCTCTTTGCTATAAAAGCTCTTTTTTATAGATAATTGAGCCTGAGAGTAAAATCTAGGCATTTGAAGGAAACATAGCTGATTCTCTTTCCAAGGGAAAATAATCCTGGCCTCCTTCCTGGAACCAGCGAAGTATGAGGCAAATGACAGTCCTTGATTTCGATCAAAGATCCAAGACTATTCCCTTACAGTTGGGGGCATATCACCAAGTGAAAGCCTGTTTCATCTACTCCACTGTCTGTTCAAGGCACACAGCACTCAGATAATAAATGATAGGCCACTGAAGCCATTAACAAGGAGAAAATGCATTGATAACTTATCTTCTCTTCACAAAAATTCAGCAGAAATATTCATCAAACCCAAACTGTGAAAGGATACATAGATCAAAGAAAGGAAGAAGGGAGTGGGGGCAGGGGAGGGAGGGAAGGAGAAAGGGAGGGAAAGAAGAAAAGAAAAAAAAGAAAAGTCATCAGCAAAAAGGATTTCCTTATTTACTCTCAGAAAATAGCACTAGAAACAGATAAACTCCTTAGTTAAAATCACGGAAGGGATTATGTTCTGCTTTATTACTGGATAGCAGGGTTGTACATACAGACCATTACAAACTGAATCATATGAACGAAGCAGCATATGTGTACAATCAAACCATCTATTAAGACATGGAACCACAGGGCAAAAACAATCACCATGGAAAGCAGCGCAGTGACAATACAACTTTAAATCCATTTGATAGGCAAACTATACCAGTTTAAATTTCTCTGGATGAATGAGTTTGAAACTCGTTATCTATAGAGCAGCCTATCCCATGATACCACTTTATTTATTCAGATGGAGACTGGAGAATATGGGTAAACATTACAGCTCCAGCCTCAACATGTTTTGTAGATAAATCCTGTACTGTTATTTGTTCTCTACGCCTTTGCATAAGTTCTTTTTCACTGCAGAAGAAAAGAGTAGGGAGTGAGGGGAACAGTGAAAGGGATATCTTTAAAAGACACCATGCATAGGACTATGAAAAGGCAAGATGTGTTTACCATGCAGGCCATAACAACACTGGAGGGCATTCTGTCATTTAACATTCCCACTTTAGCGTTTTAAAGAGCTGGGAAGTGCTCTAACCTCTTCAAGCAGTCTATCAGACAGTAAGATTTCATTATGTCTAAAGGCACCATTTAGCCAGGACACACAGCAAAGTAACTTCACAAAGTGTAGGTCATAAAATACGTATTTTTTTACAGTTGGATTTTCACATTTTCCCTTTTCTCCGTTGGGAACCCTAGCTAGTTTCAGCTGAATGAAGTGTCTAAAATGAAGCTAAGGAACAAAATGTCTCTGTGAAAGTACAATAAAAATAATTCTTGAAGGAACTGTGATTGGAGAAGGTTGGAAACATCTTCTATGGAGAGGATGAGAGCTGGAATGCAAAATTTACATTCAATGTAAAAATTTCATAACAACTCTTATGAAAGAGTTGCAGATATCTTTTTTCATTTACTGAAAGGCACTGATGGATTCTCACTAAACAAAGGACTCTGTCTTGATAAATGTCTTAACTCTTCTGCTGAAGGTTGAACCCTCAATCTTATTTGTCCATTTCTTTGTTTACTCATGAAAATTTTTCTATTTTAGTTAAGAAAGAGAATACAGTGATCATAAAGGTTTATTTTTCCCTCACAAAGAAGTTGTTCTTGGTGAGCTCACTGATTTGGGGGTGAAATACTCGATCGGGAATTACTTGGAATGAACAGCGTATTTATCTGTTGAATGTACCACATGCACTCAGCATTATGGGAGGATTGGAGTCAGGTATGGGATATTGGTGTGGGATCTGGAGCACATCACAAACTCCACTTGGCTTGTGTTTTGGTTTTTTTCTATCTATAAAATGAACGTTTTAGATCATAATCTGAGTCCCATTTCAGTGTTCTAAGATTTGAGCCTTTATTAAGAACCTCCTACAATGGTACATAATCCTTTTAAAGAATTCCCAGCTAATATGAACTATTCTTTATCAAGAACATGTTATTATCACTTTTAATCCTCACAACAACCCTACAAGGTAGTTACTATTATTTTAACATTTAAATTCTTTTTTAAGTAAGGAAATAAGCAAACCTAAAAAGATTAAATGGAATTCTCAAGGTTTCATAGTTATGAAGTAGAAGAGGTCTGTCAAATCCAGGTCTATATGATGGCAAAGATAGCTTCTTAACCACAAGGCCATATTACTACCCTTCGGGAAAGTGATCATTGATCCCAGGGCCTTATTTTACATTTGCCAACTTGTAGCTTCACAAGGTCAAGTAACTTGCCCAAGGTCACAGAGCCAAAAGTATCAGAGTCAGAACCTGAATCCAGGTTCATCTTCCTCCAAGTTGGTGTATATTACCTTATACCACACTGCCTGTTTCCTGAAGCTGCAAAAGAGCACATAAATGAGCAGGAGGTTAGTATGCCCTATGATTCTAATTATTAGATTTAATAAACATGAATTCATATAACTAGAGAGATCCTAACTGAAGTCCAGGGTAGGTGAATTTTCCAAAAGCAAGAGAAAATAAAACAGACTTGATAAGGACTAAAGATTATATTAGAAGGGCTTTAATGCCATCTGCTTCTCTTTCCATCAACTTGCAACCAAAATGATATCTAAATTCCCATTATTCCCTGCTCCTAGGAATAACCTAGATCCAAAAATATCCTGAATCCAAGATCTATGGAGAGCATCCCTAGTGCACTGACCCTACAAAAAAAGCATGACCATAGAGAAGCAATTTAAATGGACCACCTCAGTTTCCTGCAGAAGTCTCATCATTTGTTGCCAAGAGCATGTTTTGTAATGGTGAAGAGCTTGATGCTTAAAACTTTAGTCAATTTGAGCTGTCAAAAAACAGCAGCAGCTCCTCTGCTGCTTTTTTGGGGGGAATATGTACATATATTTTGTCACATCAAAGATGACCTCTCCTCCAATTTGCTTTGAGAAAAAATAGTCTTTAAGCTAAGATTAAGCAGGAAAAAACTCCCAATAAAAGGGAATATTTTTCAAAAACTTGCAAGTGACTGCAAAGGCAGTTAACACAGGAAACCTTGTCACCTTAAGTATGCCATTTGTTATCACACATGCTGGAATACATCTATTCATCTTCTTTTAATTGCTTAGCTGCACTAGAAATACAAAGCAGCTCACTGATGCAGAGACTGTGAAAGAATATTTTGTCATGGAAACTTTGAAAAACCTTTCAAAGCAGGAGCCCTTCTCTGGTGAAATGAAAACTTCTAGCTGTTTGCTGGGCGTCGTATTCAGCTGATAAGTGTCTGGAATAAGAGGCCTTCTCAGTGAGTGGCTTTTGCATATATCATCTTTTGCTCGCAGATAGCTGAGAAAATTCCTACAGTTTTCCAAGTCAAGTTTGGGAGACCAGTAATTTGTTGTTTCATCCTCTTTTCTTGAAAAATGACAAGTGAGATCATCCCTTAGCAGACAAATACCTGGTTGCTCTTGTGAGTATATCTGAGACCAATCTTTGGACATTTTTGAGCCCATCCTTCCTCTAAATAATTTTGCCAAAAGTAAACACTGAACATGTATATACATTTTTTTACCTTTTTCTAAATTGAGTACTTACTATTTGATTTATGAACCAGGTGCTTTAACTATGTCATTTCACCGAATCTTTACAGTAATCCTAAAACACCTATTTATAGATATCCCAATTTCACTAATGACAAAACTGGTAGTATAGTTTTTGTTTTTCTTTTTGTTTTGTTTTTTTAACATCTTAATTGGGGTATAATTGCTTTACAATGGTGTGTTAGTTTCTGCTGTATAAAAAAGTAAATCAGGAATACATAAACATATATCCTCATATCTCCTCCCTCTTGCATCTCCCTCCCACCCTCCCTATCCCATCCCTCTAGGTGGTCACAAAGCACCAAGCTGATCTCCCTGTGCTATGCAGCTGCTTCCCACTAGCTATCTATTTTACTTTTGGTAGTGTATATATGTCCATGACACTCTCTCACTTCGTCCCAGCTTCCTCTTCCCCTTCCCAGTTTCCTCAAGTCCATTCTCTATGTCTGTGTCTTTATTCCTGTCCTGCCCCTAGGTTCTTCAGAACCTTTTTTTTTTTTTTAGATTCCATACATATGTGTTAGCATATGGTATTTGTTTTTCTTTTTCTTTTTCTGTATGACAGTCTCTAGGTTCATCCACCTCACTACAAATAACTGAATTTCATTTCTTTTTATGGCTGAGTAATATTCCATTGTATATATGTGCCACATCTTTATCCATTCATCTGTCAATGGACACTTAAGTTGCTTCCATGTCCTAGCTACTGTAAATAGAGCTGCAATGAACATTTTGGTACATGACTCGTTTTGAATTATGGTATTCTCAGGGTATATGCCCAGTAGTGGGATTGCTGGGTCATATGGTAGTTCTATTTTTAGTTTTTGAAGGAACCTCCATATTGTTCTCCATAGTGGCTGTATCAATTTACATTCCCACCAACAGTGCAAGAGGATTCCCTTTTCTCCATACCCTCTCCAGCATTTATTGTTTGTAGATTTTTGATGGTGGCCATTCTGACTGGTGTGAGGTGATACCTCATTGTAGTTTTGATTTGCATTTCTCTAATGATTAGTGATGTTGAGCATCCTTTCATCTGTTTGTTGGCAATCTGTATATCTTCTTTGGAGAAATGTCTGCTTAGGTCTTCTGCCCATTTTTGGATTGGGTTGTTTGTTTTTTTGATATTGAGCTGCATGAGCTACCTGTATATCTTAGAGATTAATCCTTTGTCTGTTGCACATATTTTCTCCCATTCTGAGGGTTGTCTTTTCATCTTATGTTTTCCTTTGCTGTGCAAAAGCTTTTAAGTTTCATTAGGTCCCATTTGTTTATTTTTGTTTTTATTTACATTTCTCTAGGAGGTGGATCAAAAGGATCTTTCTGTAATTTATGTCCTAGAGTGCTCTGCCTATGCTTTGCTCTAAGAGTTTAAAAGTGTCTGGCCTTACATTTAGGTCTTTAATACATTTTGAGTTTATTTTTGTGTATGGTGTTAGGGAGTGTTCTAATTTTATTCTTTTACATGTAGCTGTCCAGTTTTTCCAGCACCACTTAGTGAAGAAGCTGTCTTTTCCTTTATCAAAGATATGGTGACCATATGTGCGTGGGTATATCTCTGGGCTTTCTATCCTGTTCCACTGATCTATATTTCTGTTTTTGTGCCAGCACCATACTCTCTTGATTACTGTAGCTTTTTAGTATAGTCTGAAGTCAGGGAGCCTAATTCCTCCAGCTCCATTTTTCTTTCTCAAGATTGATTTGGCTATTCGGGGTCTTTTGTGTTTCCATATAAAGAGTGAAATTTTTTGTTCTAGCTCTGTGAAAAATGCCATTGGTAGTGTAACAGGGATTGCACTGAATCTGTAGATTGCTTTGGGTAGTATAGTCATTTTCACAATGTTGATTCTTCCAATCCAAGAACATGGTATATCTCTCTATCTGTTTGTATCATCTTTAATTTCTTTCATCAGTGTCTTATAGTTTTCTGCATACAGGTCTTTTGTCTCTTTAGGTAGGTTTATTCCTAGGTATTATATTCTTTTTGTTGCAATGGTAAATGGGAGTGTTTCCTTAATTTCTCTTTCCGATTTTTCATCATTAGTGTATAGGAATGAAAGAGATTTCTGTGTTTTAATTTTGTATCCTGCTACTTTACCAAATTCATTGATTAGGTCTAGTATTTTTCTGGTAGCGTCTTTAGGATTCTCTATGTATAGTATCATGTCATCTGCAAACAGTGACAGCTTTACTTCTTCTTTTCTGATTTGTATTCCTTTTATTTTTTTCTTCTTCTCTGATTGCTGTGGCTAAAACTTCCAAAATTATGTTGAATAATAGTGGTGAGAATGCACAACGTTGTCTTGTTCCTGATCTTAGAGGAAATGGTTTCAGTTTTTCACCATTGAGAACGATGTTGGCTGTGGGTTTGTCATATATGGCCTTTATTATGTTGAGGTAAGTTCCCTCTATGCCTACTTTCTGGAGAGTTTTTATCATAAATGGGTGTTGAATTTTGTTGAAAGCTTTTTCTGCATCTATTGAGATGATCATATGGTTTTTATTCTTCCATTTGTTAACATCGTGTGTCACATTGATTGATTTGCGTATATTGAAGAATCCTTGCATTCCTGGGATAAACCCCACTTGATCATGGTATATGATCCTTTTCATGTGCTGTTGGATTCTGTTTGCTAGTATTTTGTTGAGGATTTTTGCATCTATGTTCATCAGTGATATTGGTCTGTAGTTTTCTTCCTTTGTGACATCTTTGTCTGGTTTTGGTATCAGGGTGATGGTGGCCTCTTAGAATGAGTTTGGGAGTGTTCCTCCCTCTGCTGTATTTTGGAAGAGTTTGAGAAGGATAGGTGATAGCTCTTCTCTAAATGTTTGATAGAATTCGCCCGTTAAGCCATCTGGTCCTGGGCTTTTGTTTATTGCAAGATTTTTAATCACAGTTTCAGTTTCAGTGCTTGTGATTGGTCTCTTTATATTTTCTGTTGCTTCCTGGTTCAGTCTTGGCAAGTTGTGCTTTTCTAAGAATTTGTCCATTTCTTCTAGGTTGTCCATTTTATTGGCATATTGTGGCTTGTAGTAATCTCTCATGATCCTTTGTATTTCTGCAGGGTCAGTTGTTGTTTCTCCTTTTTCATTTCTAATTCTATTGATTTGAGTCTTCTCCCTTTTTTTCTTGATGTGTCTGGCTAATGGTTTATCAAATTTGTTTATCTTCTCAAAGAACCAGCTTTTAGTTTTATTGATCTTTGCTATTGTTTCCTCCATTTCTTTTTCATTTATTTCTGATGTGATCTTTATGATTTCTTTCCTTTTGTTCTTCTTTCTCTGTTTGCTTTAGGTGTAAGTTTAGGTTGTTTACTTGAGATATTTCTTGTTTCTTGAGGTACGATTTTATTGCTATAAACTTCCCTCATAGAACTGCTTTTGCTGCATCCCATATGTTTCGGGTCGTCGTGTTTTCATTGTCATTTGTTTCTAGATGGTTTTGGATTTCCTCTTTGATTTCTTCAGTGATCTCTTGATTATTTAGTAGTGTATTGTTTAGCCTCCATGTGTTTGTATTTTTCACAGATTTTTTCCTATAATTGATATCTAGTCTCATAGCATTGTGGTTGGAAAAGATACTTGGTACAATTTTAATTTTCTTAAATTTACCTAGGCTTGATTTGTGACCCAAGATATGATCTATCCTGGAGAATGTTCCATGAGCACTTGAGAAGAAAGTGTATTCTGTTGTTTTTGGATGGAATGTCCTATAAATACCAATTAAGTCCATCTTCTTTAATGTACCATTTAAAGCTTGTGTTTCCTTATTTATTTTCATTTGGATGATGGTAGTTTAGTTTTTAATGAGTAATGAAACAGAAAATCAAACGCAGCCCTTCAAATCCAGGGTCTTTCCAGCATCCATAGTGACTGAACTTGCTCTTTGTCTAACACAGCCTGTGCACCTAGAGTATGATGGAGAGCTTGAAAGTGGTTCGTTTGGTTTTTCTTCAAACTCTTTCCACTCGTCAATGTTCTACCAAGAATGATGGGAAAGTTATAATCCAGGCCTTCCAAGAGGACTGCTGACCCCTGGGGGTTCAACATTATTCCAAAGGGGAATATAGGCACAGAAAGTTTAAGGATCTCAGTTTCCCGATTGGATCCTCAGTTTCCACATGTAGTCTGTTCTTTCCTAAAATTGATCTGCAGGAGAATACAACTGCAGTTTTATCAACTGAGTTTTCCTTTCTTTGCCCTACTCCCTTTTCACAGTTGCTCTTTTCCCATTTTACCAAAGCATACCTCCTTATGGTGTATTGTGTCAGAGGATAATTTGAAATGTTGCTCTCTAAGAAGTATTTGCTCATTAAGACACCCTAAGTTCCCCTTCCCATGAGAGACACACAGAGACACAATTCTTCTCATGAAGAAATAAGCTTTTAATATTTTTTTTTATGTTTTGCAAGAGTAATGTACCACAAATTTAATGTTTACTTTGGTTTTATAAATTATTAGTTAATAAAAATGTTATAACTCAATAGAGGAAAACAATTTAAGTCAAAATTTTACAAAATTATTTAAAAAGTAACTCCAATTTATAAACATATTTTGGCAGCAAAGAAATATGATAGGAGAATCAATAAAAACTGTTAAAAATATATGTATTTCATTAGAATAAAATTCTGTGGGGGAAGTGAGAAAAAAGAACAATGTAAGATCACTAACTCTTAAAGAGTTTGTTCTAGTAATTTTAAATGAGCGGTGGTAGAAATCACTGTGGTATTAACTCCCACCAGATACATTTTTAAATGATGAATTTAACAGTTTTATTTTTAAAAGAACATAGTTTTAAGGCCAGTTCAGGTCCTCACAAAAACGCCATATTGATTTGCTATTCTTGACAAAGAATGAGGACAGGAACTAGGTCACATGAAGACAAGTACCAAAGGCCAAAATTCAGACTGTAATGAATGCAAGTAGGTTGATATAATTTCCTCTTCTACAATTCCATTATATTCATATCATGAAAAATGCTTTCATATTATACTATTTCCTCTTCTTAATATCTTTGTCATGTGGGAGGATATCAGCATTTTAATGATTTATTTAAACTGTTTTGATAATCTCTGTCCCTTGATCGAAACTTCTACTTCACCTCTTCTCCTCTAGTTACAGGAACTGAGGATAGGAATTGTCAGCAAATCAAGTTACAGATTGTTGGAAGGTTACTGTGCCAGGTTACCTGATATTATCTTTCTGACAAAATTTATAACAAGGTGCAACCAGAATTCATTAATAACCTACCACTAGGAAACAGAGAATACCATAGTGCAGATTTTAGAAACAACAGAAATAGGTGATATTCAAAGAAATGCCATAATTCATGTTCAGAATGGATTTTCCTAGCCTTTTTGCTGAGATTGTCAATAAATGAAATGGCTCTTTAATTCGGCAATGGTTGCAGTAATATGATGCATGTCAACTAAGAAATTAAAAGATGCTTTACCATTCACCCCAATTACAACTACTTTCCTGAGCTCTCAATATAAGGCAACCCATTATATCTTAGAATTCAGTTCAGGTGTCTCTGAAACCTGGAAGATTTTTGTGATAGCATGTTCTCACCTGTGTACTTTTCCCAAGGTGTAGACAGAAACATACACTCACACTGCATTGTAATGAGATGGCATGATCCTCATGGGTAACACATTTCACTTTCTATCATGTGTCTATAAATTTAGAATTTATGGAAAGATATGATTAGGTGGGAAAATGGCTTTAAATATACAAATCATCATTTACTGTAAAATACGGATTCATATTCTATGACTACATAAATAATTTTTGCCAACGTCTATTGAATGCTATTTACCATGCAGTGTTCATGCTTTACATAGCATATTATTTAGGCACCATGACAATCCTATGATGTAAATACTTCTATTACTTCCATTTTAAACATAAGGAACCCAGGGTTTAAAGGATTAATTAAATTTCCCAAGGTCTTTTGGCAAATAAGCCACAGAGACCCAGCCCAAACCCAGGACTGAAAGCCCTGGATTTAACTTGCTCTGTTCAATATGGTGGCCATAGCACTTGAAATGTGGCCAGTCCGAACTGAAGTGTGCTGTATGTATAAAGTATACATCAGATTTCAAAGACAGGATGTAAAAAGAATGTAAATTATCTCAAGAGTAATTTAATTGATCACAGGTTGGAAATAATATTCTAGATATATTGGATTAAATTTAAAATATTGTTGAACTTATTTTCACTTTACTTTTAAATGTAGTCACTAAAATTGTTTAATTATGTATGTGATTCACAATATATTTCTGTTGGACATCACTGATCTTACTATATCTGAATGTATTTATGTATGTATATGTATGTACATATTTTTTAATTTTTTAAATTTTACTGAATAGTTGATTTATAATGCTGTGTTAATTTCTGCTGTACAGCAAAGTGAATCAGTTATAAATGTATATACATATATCTACATCCTTTTTCATAATCTTTTCCATTATGGTTTATCACAGGATAATGAATATAGTTCCCTGTGCTATACAGTAGGACCTTGTTGTTTATCCATTCTATATATAATAGTTTGCATCTGCTAATTCCAAACTCCCAATCCATCCCTCCCCCACCCTCTCTGCCCCATGGCAACCACAAGCTTGTTGTCTATATCTGTGAATCTGTTTCTGTTTCATTTGTGTCATATTTTAGATTCCACCCATGAGTGATATCATATGGTATTTGTCTTTCTATTTCTGACTTACTTCACTTAGTATGATAATCTCTAGGTCCATCCATGTTGCTACAAATGGCATTATTTCATTTTTTATGGCTGAGTAGTATTCCACTGTGTGTGTGTACGTGTGTGTGTGTGTACACACACACACACACATACACACCATATCTTCTTCATCCACTCATCTATCGATGGAAATTTAGGTTGTTTCCATGTCTTGGCTATTGTAAATAGTGATGCAGTGAACATAGGGGTGCATATATCTTTTAGAATTATAGTTTTTTTTCACTGATATATGCCCTGAAGTGGGATTGCTGGATCTTATGGCAACTCTATTTTTAGTTTTTTAAGGAATCTCCATATTGTTTACCATAGTGGCTGCACCAATTTACATTCCCATCAACAGTGTAGGAGGGTTCCCTTTTCTCCACACCCTCTCCCGCATTTGTTATTTGTAGACTTTTAGTGATGGCCATTTTGACCAGTGTGAGGTGGTACTTCATTGTAGTTTTCATTTGCATTTCTCTAAAAATTAGATCATCTTTTCATGTGCCTGTTAGTCACCTGTATGTCTTCTTTGAAGAAATGTCTATTCATGTCTTCTCTCCTTTTATGATTGGTTTTTTTGTTGTTGTTGTTATTGTGTTGTATGAGCTGTTTGTACAATTTGGAAATTAATCCCTTGATGGTTGCATCATTTGCAAACATTTTCTCCGAGTCCATATGGTTTCCTTTGCTGTGCAAAAGCATATAAGTTTGATTAGGTTCCATTTGTTTATTTCTACTGCCTTGGGAGCCTGTGTGTATAAATATTTTTTAGTCGAGAAGAATGTTAAAGTATAAAAAGATTAAAAACCTTAGTTTGCATTAGTATGCTCAGGCTGCCACAACAAAATACCATAGACTGGGTAGCTTAAAGAACAGAAATTTATTTTTTCACAGTTCTAGTGGCTATAAGTCCAAGATCAAGGTGCCAGCAGGGTTGGTTTCTGGCGAGAGCTCTCTTCCTGTCTTGCGAATGGCCTCTCGCTGTGTCCTCACATGGCAGAGAGAGGAGAAGAGAGCCAGTGAGCTCTTGTGTCTCTTTCTCTTCTTATAAGGGCACCATCCCTATTGAGTTAGGGCTTTATTACCTCTATTATGCCCCAGAGACCCCACCTCCATACACCATCACATTGGGGTTAAGGCTTCAACCTATGAAACTGAGGGGTGGGGTTACAAATATTCAACACATAACAAGTGGTTATTGCTAGATATTGAATTCTAGTGATTCTACTTTCCTGATAATTTTATGCAATGTATTTAGCTTTCAATCTGAAGGCATAAACATATTTCCATTTTTCAAAGTGAAATTTTACAATATTACTATGACTGGAAGCAATAGGATCATTCTTTTAGATTTTTCTCTCATATTATAATTTTACAATAAAAATTTTAAAGCTTATCAATATTAGGCATTTATTTGTAACTTCTGAGTGGCAAGCTGTCCCTGATATATAGGAGACTCTGACAAGGACCAGACCACCCAAGATAGTAGCCAGGTGCTCAAAGGCTTTTCACTGCCCCCTGGGAGACCCCCGGCCTCTTGAGCATGATACTGGTGGCTCTGGAAGCATGAAGAAACAGGAAGGATGGCTAAAGGGCACAGCATGCTAAGGATTCCAGGCAGGAAGCTCAAAGCCAAGGCATGGGCAGACATGAGGACTGACCTTGCTTATCCTCCACATATCTGAAATATTTATCTCTCCGTACATAAATAAGGGATATTAAAAATACACAAATGGATACACTTGTGTGTATAATATAATAATATATTATTATTTATATGAAACCTGATGAAATTTTCAGGCTCATTTGGCCAGTTGTCAAATTACCAGAAAAGCAGCCAGGAGCTATGGACCGAGATATTTTAGGATAATGTAATGCTAAATGGGAGAGACAGATTAGTTACAAGCATTTGATTCTCAACAGATTTCACACCTCCCTCTCTACCCCCCCATTCCAATAGCCATATCTACTAGCTATTGAATAATGAAGTTTAAATTCTCTTGGACTGTTATCATAGCTGCAGCAGCAATCTTTTAACATAGTGCTTGCTCATTCAACTCCTATTATAATTTCCAGTGAAATAAAATATCACAAAGTCATTCAAATTCATAGACTAAAGATATATCTGTAGTGACAAAGTAAAGTATAGGATAAAATTCATTATCCTGATAAATTGATGAACATGGACAGTCACTCTGAATAATTCGAGCTAAAGGAACTTTACTCCCAATGGTTGGATATTTTTGGCCTGATTTATCCACATAATTGCCTCAGCTCTCCATTTCATTTTGCCCATGTCAACACAACGAAGTCTCCATACTTGATTTTGAAAGCTTCACTATTTCATGTCACGTTAGCAAGAGAGATGCACATAGCAAATTCTGGATGGGTTCTGTGACAAATGACTTCTGTGGTCTGCACGTGTCTCTTCAATGACAGCTGCTGGGAAGAAACATCACCTCCCAGCTGCACAGCTTGATCCTTCTCTCCCTTGTGAATTAGGAGGAATTGAATGTTTGGCCTTAAAGTGGCACTTAACTCTCCTCTCATTGAATATCACAACTGTGCCCGGACGAAAGGAAACAAAAGGCCCATCACTGGCAAGTGATGGAAGAAAAAATAGCTCTCTCATTTCAGAGATAATAAGCAGGATGTTCCCCTGCAGCCTTTCTTCTTAATTCTCCTTATTGTATTTTATTAAATGATGCAGTTTGAAATTAAGGCTCTGGCAACCTCCGTGCACACTCTGCATAAACAAGCAAAACAGAAACACAGTTCAAAGGGCAAATATAAGCCCTTCCTAAAAGCCATCTGCTTTCTTTTTGTTATGAAACTTCAATTCATCAGCAAAACTCCGAAGAAAACATTTATAGCAGAAGTGTAAACCCACATTCTGAAGCTGCTTTGAGGCAGGATTAACAGAACGTTAGGAAACTTGGTTAGAGACCTTCAAGATGGTGGAGGAGTAAGACGTGGAGATCACGTTCCCCCCCACAGATACATCAGAAATACATCTACATGTGGAACAACTCCTACAGAACACCTACCGCATGCTGGCAGAAGACCTCAGACTTCCCAAAAGATATATATAGTTTACTTTTTGTGAGTGTGTATGGGTATGCTTCTTTGTGTGATTTTGTCTGGATAGCTTTGCTTTTACCATTTGTCCCAGGGTTCTGTCTGTCCGTTTTATTTTTTTCTTTTTTTTCCTTTTTAACTTTTTTAAATAATTGTTTTTCTTTTAATAGCTTTATTTTATTTTATATTTTTCTTCCTTCCTTCCTTGCTTCCTTGCTTCCTTCCTTCCTTCCTTCCTTCTCTCCTTCATTCCTTCCTTTCTTTTTTTTTCTCCGTTTTCTTCTGAGCCGTCTAGCTGCCAGTGTCTTGGTGCTCCAGCGAGGTGTCAGGCCTGTGCCTTTTAGGTGGGAGAGCTGACATTCGTCCACCAGACACCTCCATGCTCCATGTAACATCAAACGGCAAAAGTTCTCCCAGAGATCTCCAACTCAATGCTAAGACCCAGCTGCACTCAACGACCAGCAAACTACAGTGCTAGACACCCTATGCCAAACAACTAGCAAGAAAGGAACACAACCCCACCCATTAGCAGAGAGGCTGCCTAAAATCATAATATGATCACAGACACCCCAAAACGCACCACTGGACATGATCCTGCCCACCAGAAAGACAAGACCCAGCCTCATCCACCAGAACACAGGCACCACTCCCCTCCATCAGGAAGCCTACACAAACCCCTGAAACAACCTTATCCACTGGGGGAAGACACCAAAAACAATGGGAACTATGAACCTGCAGCCTGTGAAAAGGAGAGCCCAAACACAGTAAGTTAAGCAAAATGAGAAGAAAGACACTCCCTCTTGTGAGAACACCAGAATCACAACTAGCTGCTGGATAAGCATTGACAGGAAGACACTGGAACTCACCAAAAAAGATACCCCACATCCAAAGACAAAGGAGAAGCGACAGTGAGATGGTAGGAGGGGCGGAATCACAGTAAAATCAAATCCCATAACTGATGGGTGGGTGACTCACAGACTGGAGAACACTTATACCACAGAAGTCCTTCCACAGAGTGAAGGTTCTGAGTCCCACGTCAGGCTTCCCAACCTGGGGGTCTGGCAACGGGAGGAGGAATTCCTAGAGAATCAGACTTTGAAGCCTAGTGGGATATGATTACAGGACTTCAACGGGATTAGGGGAAACAGAGACTCCACTCTTGGAGGGCACACACAAAGTAGTGTGCACACTGGGACTCAGGGGAAGGAGCAGTGACCCCAGTGCAGACTGAACCAGAACTATCTGCTAGTGTTGGAGGGTTTCCTGCAGAGGTGGGGGGTGGCTGTGGCTCACTGTGGGGACAAGGACCCTGGCAGCAGAAGTTCTGGGAAGTACTCCTCGGTGTGAGCCCTCCCAGAGACTGTCATTAGCCCCACCAAAGAGCCCAGATAGCCTCCAGTGTTGGGTTGACTCAAGCCAAACAACTAACAGGGAGGGAACCAAGCCCCACACATCAACAGTCAAGCGGATTAAAGTTTTACTGAGCTCTGCCCACCAGAGCAACAGTCAGTTCTAACCACCCACCAGTCCCTCCCATCATGAAACTTACACAAGCTCCTTAGATAGCCTCATCCACCAGAGGGCAGACAGCAGAAGCAAGAAGAACTACAATGCTACAGCCTGTGGAACAAAAACCACATTCACAGAAAGATAGACAAGATGAAAAGGCAGAGGGCTATGTACCAGATGAAGGAACAAGATAAAACTCCAGAAAAACAAGTAAATGAAGTGGAGATAGGCAATCTTCAAGAAAAAGAATTCAGAATAATGATAGTGAAGATGATCTAGGACCTCGGGAAAATAACGGAGGCAAAGATAAAGAAGATGCAAGAAATGTTTAACAAAACCCTAGAAGAATTAACGAAAAAACAAACAGAGATGAACAATACAATAACTGAAATGAAAACTACACTAGAAGGAATCAATAGCAGAATAACTGAGGCAGAAGAATGGATAAGTGACCTGGAAGACAGAATGGTGGAATTCACTGCCATGGAAAAGAATAAAGAAACAAGAATGAAAGAACTGAAGACAGCCTAAGAGACCTCTGGGACAACATTAAATGCAACAACATTCACATTGTAGGGGTCCCAGAAGGAGAAGAGAGAAAGGACCCAGAAAATATTTGAAGAGATTATAGTCAAAAACTTCCCTAACCTAGGAAAGGAAATAGCCACCCAAGTCCAGGAAGCGCAGCGAGTCCCATACAGGATAAACCCAAGGAGAAACACGCCAAGACACATAGTAATCAAATAGGCAAAACTTAAAGACAAAGAAAAATTACTTAAAGCAGCAAGGGAAAAATGACAAATAACATACACGGGAACCCCCATAAGGTTAACAGCTGATTTCTCAGAAGAAACTTTACAAGCCAGAAGGCAGTGGCATGATATACTTAAAGTGATGAAAGGGAAGAACCTACAACCAAGATTACTCTACCCGGCAAGTAATTCATTCACATTCACTGGAGAAATCAAAAGCTTTACAGACAAGCAAAAGCTTAGAGAATTCAGCACCACCAAACCAGCTCTACAACAAATGCTAAAGGAATTTCTCTAAGTGGGAAACACAAGAGAAGAAAAGGACCTACAAAAAGAAACCCAAAACAATTAAGAAAATGGTCATAGGAACATATATATCGATAATTACCTTGAACGTGAATGGATTAAATGCTCCAACCAAAAGACAGAGGCTTGCTGAATAGATACAAAAATAAGACCCATCTATATGCTGTCTACAAAAGACCCACTTCAGACCTAGAACACATACAGACTGAAAGTGAGGGCATGGAAAAAGATATTCCAAGCAAATGGAAATCAAAAGAAAGCTGGAGTAGCAATACTCATATCAGATAAAATAGATTTTAAAATAAAGAATGTTAAAAGAGGCAAGGAAGGACACTACATAATGATCAAGGAATCAATCCAAGAAGAAGATATAACAAATATAAATACATATGCACCCAACATGGGAGCACCTCAATACATAAGGCAGCTGCTAACATCTATAAAAGAGGAAATCGACAGTAACACAATATTAGTGGGGGACTTTAACAACTCACTTACACCAATGCACAGATCATTCAAAATGAAAATAAAAAAGGAAACAGAAGCTTTAAATGACACAATAGACCAGACAGATTTAATTGATATTTATAGGACATTCCATCCAAAAACAGCAGATTACACTTTCTTCTCAAGTGTGCACAGAACATTCTCCAGGATAGATCATATCTCAGGTCATAAATCAAACCTCAGTAAATTTAAGAAAATAGAAATCATATCCAGCATCTTTTCTGCCCACAATGCTATGAGATTAGAAATGAATTACAGGGAAAAAAACATAAAAAACACAAACACATGGAGGCTAAACAATACGTTACTAAATAACCAAGAGATCACTGAAGAAATCAAACAGGAAATAAAAAATACCTAGAGACGGGCTTCCCTGGTGGCGCAGTGGTTGAGAATCCGCCTGCCGATGCAGGAGACACGGGTTCGTGCCCTGGTCCGGGAGGATCCCGCATGCCGCAGAGCGGCTAAGCCCATGAGCCATGGCCGCTGAGCCTGTGTGTCCGGAGCCTGTGCTCCGCAACGGGAGGGGCCACAACAGTGAGAGGCCCGCATACCGCAAAAAAAAAAAAAAAAAAAAAAAAAAAAAAAAAAAAAAAACCTAGAGACAAGTGACAATGAAAACACGATGATCCAAAACCTATGGGATGCAGCAAAAACAGTTCTAAGAGGGAAGTTTATGGCTATACAAGCCTACCTCAAGAAACAAGAAAAATCTCAAATAAACAATCTAACCTTACACCTAAAGGAACTAGAGAAAGAAGAACAAAACCCAAAGTTAGCAGAAGGAAAGAAATCATAAAGATCAGAGCAGAATTAAATGAAATAGAAACAAAGAAAACAGTAGCAAAGATCAATAAAACTAAAAGCTGGTTCTTTGAGAAGATAAACAAATTTGATAAACCATTAGCCAGACTCATCAAGAAAAAGAGGGAGAAGACACAAATCAATAAAATCAAAAAAGAAAAAGGAGAAGTTACAACAGACACAACAGAAATAGAAAGCATCCTAAAAGATTACAACAAGAAACTCTATGCCAACACAATGGACAACCTGGAAGAAATGGACAAATTCGTAGAAAGGTATAACCTTCCAAGACTGAACCAGGAAGAAATAGAAAATATGAACAGACCAATCACAAGTAATGAAATTGAAACTGTGATTAAAAATCTTCCAACAAACAAAAGTCCAGGACCAGATGTCTTCACAGATGAATTCTATCAAACATTTAGAGAAGAGCTATCACCTATCCTTCTCAAACTCTTCCAAAATACAGCAGAGGGAGGAACACTCCCAAACTCATTCTAAGAGGCCACCATCACCCTGATACCAAAACCAGACAAAGATGTCACAAAAGAAGAAAACTACAGACCAATATCACTGATGAACATAGATGCAAAAATCCTCAACAAAATACTAGCAAACAGAATCCAACAGCACATGAAAAGGATCATATACCATGATCAAGTGGGGTTTATCCCAGGAATGCAAGGATTCTTCAATATACGCAAATCAATCAATGTGACACACGATGTTAACAAATGGAAGAATAAAAACCATATGATCATCTCAATAGATGCAGAAAAAGCTTTCAACAAAATTCAACACCCATTTATGATAAAAACTCTCCAGAAAGTAGGCATAGAGGGAACTTACCTCAACATAATAAAGGCCATATATGACAAACCCACAGCCAACATCGTTCTCAATGGTGAAAAACTGAAACCATTTCCTCTAAGATCAGGAACAAGACAACGTTGTGCATTCTCACCACTATTATTCAACATAATTTTGGAAGTTTTAGCCACAGCAATCAGAGAAGAAGAAAAAAATAAAAGGAATACAAATCAGAAAAGAAGAAGTAAAGCTGTCACTGTTTGCAGATGACATGATACTATACATAGAGAATCCTAAAGACGCTACCAGAAAAATACTAGACCTAATCAATGAATTTGGTAAAGTAGCAGGATACAAAATTAAAACACAGAAATCTCTTTCATTCCTATACACTAATGATGAAAAATCGGAAAGAGAAATTAAGGAAACACTCCCATTTACCATTGCAACAAAAAGAATATAATACCTAGGAATAAACCTACCTAAGGAGAGAAAAGACCTGTATGCAGAAAACTATAAGACACTGATAAAAGAATTTAAAGTTGATACAAACAGATAGAGAGATAAACCATGTTCTTGGATTGGAAGAATCAACATTGTGAAAGTGACTAGTCTACCTAAAGCAATCTACAGATTCAATGCAATCCCTATCAAGCTACCAATGGCATTTTTCACAGAGCTAGAACAAAATATTTCACAATATTTATAGAAACACAAAAGACCCCAAATAGCCAAAGCAATCTTGAGAAAGAAAAATGGAGCTGGAGGAATCATGCTCCCAGACTTCAGACTACACAACAAAGCTACAGTACTCAAGAGAGTATGGTACTTGCACAAAAACAGAAATATAGATCAATGGAACAGGATAGAAAGCCCAGAGATAAACCCACGCACATATTGTCTCTTTATTTTTGATAAAGGAGGCAAGAATATACACTGGAGAAACGACCGCTTCTTCAATAAGTGATGCTGGAAAAGCTGGACAGCTACATGTACTAGAATGAAATTAGAACACTCCCTAACACCATACACAAAAATAAACTCAAGGGCTTCCCTGGTGGCGCAGTGGTTGAAAATCCGTCTGCCAATGCAGGGGACACAGGTTCGTGCCCCGGTCTGGGAAAATCCCACATGCTGCAGAGAGGCTGGGCCCGTGAGCCATGGCCAGTGAGACTGCATATCCAGAGCCTGTGCTCCGCAACGGGAGAGGCCACAACAGTGAGAGGCCCACATACCACAAAATAAATAAATAAATAAATAAACTCAAAATGGATTAAAGACCTAAATGTAAGGCCAAACACTATAAAACTCTTAGTGGAAAACATAGGCAAAACATTCTATGACATAAATCACAGGAAGATCCTTTTTGACCTACCTCCTAGAGTAATGGAAATGAAACCAAAAATAAACAAATGGGACCTAATGAAACTTAAAAACTTTTGCACAGCAAAGGAAAACTTAAACAAGACAAAAAGACAACGCTCAGAATGGAAGAAAATATTTGCAAATGAAGCAACTGACAAAGATTTAATCTCCAAAATTTACAAGCAGCTCATGCAGCTCAATATCAAAAAACCAAACAACCCAATCCAAAAATAGGCAGAAGACCTAAGCAGACATTTCTCCAAAGAAGATATACAGATTGCCAACAAACACATGAAAGAATGCTGAACATCACTAATCATTAGAGAAATGCAAATTAAAACTACAATGAGGCATCACCTCACATGGGTCAGAATGGCCATTATCAAAAAGTCTACAAACAATAAATGCTGGAGAGGGTGTGGAGGAAAGAGAACCCTCTTGCACTGTTGGTGGGAATATAAATTGATACAACCACTGTGGAGAACAGTATGGGGGTTCCTTAAAAAACTAAAAATAGAACTACCATACCACCCAGCAATCCCACTACAGGGCATATACCTTGAGAAAACCATAATTCAAAAAGAGTCATGTACTACAGTGTTCACTGCAGCTATATTTACAATAGCTAGGACATGGAAGCAAGCTAAGTGTCCATCAACGGATGAAAGGATAAAGAACATGTGGTACATATATATAATGGAATATTACTCAGCCATAAAATGAAATGAAATTCAGTTATTTGTAGTGAGGTGGACGGACCTAGAGACTGTCATACAGAGTGAAGTAAGTCAGAAAGAGAAAAACAAATACCATATGCTAACACATATATTTGGAATCTAAAAAAAAAAAAAAATGGCTCTGAAGAACCTAGGGGCAGGACAGGAATAAAGATGCAGATGTAGAGAATGGACTTGAGGACACGGGGAGGGAGAAGGGTAAGCTGGGACGAAGTGAGAGAGTGTCATGGACATATATACACTACCAAAAGTAAAATAGATAGCTAGTGGGAAGCAGGTGCACAGCACAGGGAGATCAGCTCGGTGCTTTGTGACCATCTAGAGGGATGGGACAGGGAGGGTCAGAGGGAGATGCAAGAGGGAGGGGATTTGGGGATATATGTATACATATAGTTGATTCACTTTGTTATACAGCAGAAACTAACAGAACATTGTAAAGCAATTATACTCCAACAAAGATTTTTTTTTAAAAAAGAAAACTTGGTTAGATTGTGTCAAGTACTAACCAGCCTAGAAGTAGTCATTTAACCTGTCGCATTTACTCATTCAACCTTTTGTTCACTTGTTCATTCATTCAAGAATATTTCTTTGAGACCCTTAATGTGCCAAGAACTGTGGCAGGTGCCTCTGTTTCCACATCATTAAATGAAGATAATAAATATACCAGCTATGCCATGCCTACCTCTGAAGGTTGCTGAAAGTACTGCTACAAACTATAAAATAAAAGTATCTGTGTTTATTTTCCACTAATAAGCCACCAGAAGAAAGTGTAACAGTTATTTAGTTACCTATGCAAAAAATTTAAATATGATTATAACTTAGAGGAGATATTATTTTAAATGTCCACTAGCACAAACTTTCTGATAATTTTCACTCTGGTAAATGTAATAAAATACTTTCCTCTCCCTATCCTTACTCATTGCTCTCTCAAGGGAGGGAAACCAATGATTCAGGCACTATAAATTTTCTTAATCACAATGAATAAACATACAAATATATTTATATACCTAGGTATATAAATATACCTAACAATAATACTGACATATAATCCAATTTTGGTAAACAAAATGTCACTCTGAACTTCCTTTTTCATTTTCCTCACAATTTATACCCTTCTGATCTTATGGTAGCTTATAACCATGGCTTATAGTGAAATAAGACAGGACCCTAGAGATTTTGGGTGAAAAGAAAGAAAACTTCATGGTGTTCAACAACTAGGTTGGGATGAGGGTATCTGTTTCCACAGCATATTCTCATCTATCCTAACAAATTTAGAAATTATACCAGTGATAAAAGGCCATAAAAAAGAAACCGAAAATATGTAGCAACAGCTTAGCAATTAGACAGAAGGCAGTGAGGTAGCCAGTGTTTGATCCATTTCACACAGTGGGAAAGCATTTGGTAAAATTACTTCCTGTGGTAATTTGGGAAGCAGACAATATGCTTCTGAGCCCACTGGTTTAGGGGAAGAATGTTGAAAGCAAATTTTAGCTATATTTGACAAAAGTTTACAAGGATGAAATAAGCTCAAACAGAAATGAAAGGAATGGGAATAGCTCAGAAATTTAGGGACTTGCAAATTGAAAAAGTGACTACTTCTAGAGCTCAGAGATTAAAACTGGGAATCTCCAAAGACTTTGCAACAAAATCACTGTGAATCTTTCCTGTCAGATGAAATGACTCAAGACAAAGATCAAGTTAAGTGTGTGAATTTCCCACCTATTATCCAGACATCTTCAAGGTAGCCACCATAAAGTTGACAGAGAAATGCATGGAAGTGTGAAGCAATGAAACAAAGCAGATTGTAGAACTTTGTCTAGAAAAGAACTTTAGGTGTGATCACTGGCACATAGAGCTTGTTGGAAGCAAATACATCAGAAGCCTACTATGTTTTGGAGGGAAATGCATTGCCAAATAAACCATGAGTCTGCACTTAAAAAACTATTGACATTTTGAGACTTGCAACTCTTGGGTCCCCAGTGTTCCATGAGAAAGAAGGTTGCTGAGAAAATTGTGCAGCTACCAAGGAGATCATGTTCCCCAACACCAACTTCAGAGTTGTTAAAGAGACTAATGGAAAAGAAAGAACATCTCAGAGGGCACAGCTTGCAGCCATGGAGTACAACAGATGAAAGAACTGCTCTCAAGCCTCAGAACCAAGGCCTAATCCAGGAACACACCACCCCAGGTGAGAGAAGCCTTCCCCAAGTCTTCCCAGTGGGATTTCATCATTGCTGTGTGTTCTCAACCATCCCCTTTCCAAGTAGGAATGTGTACTGTAGTTATCTTGCCTCTTTCCACGGATATATATCCAGTAGAGGTGGGAAGTCTATATAATTTTCCTTTCAGTTCGTAGATCACCTGATCACAAAGAGCTTCACATAGTCCTCAAGAAGATGCCCATGTATTCCATAGAACTTGATGTAGTGACTGGATTGGACTTTGGGATGTCTCTCCTAAGGCTGGCTCGAGATGGCCTATGTAGGTGAATGAAGGAGTAATTGGAGATTTGATGATTAGAAGGGAAGACAGTGGAGAGACTATAAGAGCCTACCTAATATTAACGTGTTTCTCTACATTTCCAAGCCCCATGAACCTAAGTGGGATCGGGCAATCAGATCATGCCAAGGGAAGGTGAGCAAAAGGGACATGTAATTTCCCACCTAAATATTCTCCTGTTCTTTCCTCTTCCCTGCTCTGGTGACCTGGGAGGCTATGTAAATCCAGACAGTGTAGCTACAAGATGGAGAAGGGGTATAGTGATTATAGTTAATAACACTGTATTATGCCCTTGAAAGTTGCTGGAAGAGTAAATCTGAAATGTTCTCACTACAAAAAGGAAATGGTAGTCATACATGACAAAGCTGTTAGCTAATATCATGGTAGTAATAATTTTCCAATACATAAGTATATCAAATTAACACGTACACTTTAAATTCACACAATGTTGTATGTCAGTTATATCTCAATAAAGCTGGAAAAAATGGAGGGCATCAGATTCTGCATGACAGAGAAATATGTATTATTTGTGTAGAGTCACTAGGATTCAAGGGTTTATTTGTTACCACAGCATAGCCTAGATTAGATTAACTAATATATTATGCAATATAAACCTCATTCTCCCCACAAAATATTTAGCAGGGGCTATGCTGATGACTAAACTTTTTGGTGTGAATAAATGGAGAAGAATGGGTCTGAAAAGATTCTGTCAGTGTTTGGGTTAAAGCAAACTGAAAATATTATGTGCATACGAAGATGCACATTGCAATGAGAAACAGCTGATACGTAAGTGACTCTTAAGTAACTACCTCTTGGCTCCCAGTGTTCCTCTCTCTGGATACAAGAAGCAGATTTCAAAACAATCACCGTGGGATTATCCTAGCTTCATCCTGGGCCAGAATTTGAACACATCTGGGTATATCTCATATAAGGGTGTGGCAAACTTCCAGAAGTGTATTTACTGGGAGTACAAAGGAGCCTCCTAGGAAAACATTCATCCTTAAGAAGGAAAGAGTTGGGCATGTCAAAGTTCACCCAACACCAAAGCTTTAATCACTGAAGGGGAGAAATGTGCTGGGCATAACATGGCATCTTCACACATTTCTTTCTCTGGTCCAGTCTCTAAGCCCTAGAAAGACAAGGAGCTATAAGTAAAACCTAAGATTTATTTAATTTAAACTTCTTCAAGATATCTGGTGTATTGTATGTAACCATGTAACAGAGAGTAGAACAAACAAGGCATTTCTGTAACTTTGTCATTCTTCCCTGGACAAAGCTTTGACACCTTGAAACACTTGTTGTTGAGGCCAGAGTACCAGCTAGTAGTAGAGAGATGGAGCAATAGCTGCTACCAGTGCAGTATCAACATGCCAGGTAGAACAGCAGTGTCCAGCAGAACTGGTAGTAGGACCCAGAGGGTGCTATCTGGCTGATCACCAGATCTTCATGAGCACTTATGAAAACACTGCCTAAGGGCCCCAAGAAATAGTCAGGGCCAGAGAGGGAGGACTTTACCAGGAAATGAATTCTTGCATGAATGAGTGGAGGGTAGAGCCAGAGAAGTCTCACGTAGCAGTTAGCTTTTATTGTATAAAAATACCCCAAACGTATGGGCATAATATAAGAACCATTTATTATTTCTCACAAGTCTAGGAGTCACAGCTCTGGTGACCTGGGCTGGGCTTGGTTTATCTCATCTGGGCTCACTCATGTGTCTGTGGTCAATGATCAGGTCAGCTGGGGACTTGCCGAACCAGGTGGCCTTGGCTGAAACGGTTCAGCTTTCCTCCAGATGTTTCTCACATACCTCCAGTGAATTCACCCAGGCTTGTCCCCATAGATGGAGGCAGGGGCCAGGGAGAAAGAAAGAGAAAGAGCAAAACAGCACAGAACTCCTTGAGGCCTAGGCCTGGACCCGGAACACCGTCATTCCACCCCATATTGTAAGTCAAAGCAAATCACAAGGCCAGGTAATATTAAGGAGTGTGGGTATAGACTCCACCTCTTGATGGGAAAATCTGTGAAGTCATTGAGAGGGAGGCAGTTGCTGACAGGGAAATGACTGACACTGTTTTAGCAATCAATCCATCACATCTGGTTATTGCTTTTATCATGATACCATATGTATGGGAGAAACTTGGACTCTCCATAAGTTTCCCAGAACTCTAAAGTTGGAAGGATTTTAGTGATTATTGTTTACTCCAACCTAATTTCAGAGAGAAGAAATCTGAGGCCCAAAGAGGTTATGTAATTTGATTAATTTCTCATAGGCAAAGGAGGAAGAGAAATTCTGATTCAGCTCAGAGCTCTTTCTACCACACTGCACTATCCTCTCTTCCAAGGATACCTTTAGGATACAACAAAATTTGGTTTTATTCTCCATTTTTTTACCCACCACTTTTGCCATGAAACAGTTATCTGTTTCATGTTTCAGTTATCTGTATCTGATACAGTTATCTGTATCATGTTTCAACAGTAGCCAATAAATACTTTTGGTCTCTCAGCTGTGATACTCTCACTGAGGCCCCGTCCTGCTCTGCTGCGACTTGAGCTCTGCACGTGAGTATACTGCCCGAGCCCTCTCCCACAGTGAATTTCCGTGGTCGTAATTATCTGCCCCGTCACATGACTCTCCCCTACAGAACCAACCTGCCCCAGAGGGTCCCAGAATTGGCCAAGCAATGTCTATATTTGCCTCAACATTTTATGCTCTTAATGCTTCTAGAACTGTCCTCACAGTTGCTAACCTTAACTTTACAATTTTCCCTTCCTATTTGCATAAATAGTTACAATTCTGTGTTCCTCAACTGTAGTTTTTCTCCAAAATCTATATTACAAGCCAGAAAATTGAAAGTTCAGTACATATTTCCTACCTCAAAGGATTATAAACCCATTTTAACTGACAAGCTGTTAGAAACACAGCTACCCCTTACGTTTGTTTTTCTTTCTTTCTTTTTTTTTAAACATCTTTATTGGAGTATAATTGTTTTACAATGGTGCGTTAGTTTCTGCTTATAACAAAGTAAATCAGTTATACATATACATATGTTCCCATATCTCTTCCCTCTTGCATCTCCCTCCCTCCCACCGTCCCTATCCCACCCCTCTAGGTGGTCACAAAGCACCAAGCTGATCCCCCTGTGCCATGCGGAGTGAGAGGGATCAAGGAAGAGAGAAGGTATAACTTCCCAGCAATGGGATCTTGATCCCTTAAGGGCTTGGAGCCTGAGGGCAGGGTTGTGGGTCAAGCACATCAGGTGCTGTCACACTCCTAGGCAAGCACACGTGGAAATGACTTGGTACTGAAGAGGGCTGCTACCTGTACACAGAGCATGACAATAGACAGGAAAGCTTCAGATTTTTAGTCATTTTTATGGTTCATCTCTGTTTTTATGGACATCCCAGCAGAGTTCACCTCATTAGCCATTATTGAGATTTTAATTCTTGAGTTAAACCTGTGTTCATTCATCAGAATGAATATTAATATCTTTCTAATGTAATTTTTAATTAAATATAGCATCACCATTATAACACCCCAAAGATCTAAATAGAGTTTGAAAGAGAAGACAGACATTATCACAATAAAAATCAGAAAATTCTGCTCACATTCTTTTCAGAAGGCTGATCACCTATGAAGTAAAGAGAATAAATTGTGAGATAATGTAGGACAGATCTAATTAAGATAATGAGCTACGATTATGGACATGATTTTCCAGGGTTAAAGATCTTAACAAAAGGCAATATATGGATATATTTTAAATACCCTCTTTGGTGTACTTACTTATATTAGCTATGCCTCTTAAAAGGGAAAATATTCATCAAAAGTAATGACCCTGAGTCTGCTGCAAGTGCAGAGTTTTAACTATTTTGCTGTTACTTATGCCTTTAATACTTTGACAGATTTTTAAAATTTACTTTGTATATTTCACCGAAACAGATTTTTTAGTTTTTAAACCATGGCATTCAAGGGGAAAGACACTAGGATCAGTGTTCTCTCTGCACCCTGAAAGCTGTATTATGAAGATATTTTAAAGTGGCTAGTACAGATTTAAATGGATATTTCTGTAAGGAACTAACTAATTAGCCTGCTTTCAACAGCAGCAGTGGTAGGCAAGACAACCAGGGGAAAGGTGTCATTGAGCTTTGTAGATATACCAGGGTGCCAGCTTTCCTACTCTCCAAAGATAGAACGACCACTTAATCCTTGGTCAACGACAGTCATTCGGCAGAAATCAGTATTTCCTGAGAAGTGTGGAAGTGCTGAAGGAAATCCCTGGAAGGGTCTGACGGCTGAATTACTTGGTAAAGATCAAGTGTTGCACTTTGAAAACTCAGGCACTTGGACAGGTAGCCACTAAAGCTGATGGGTAGAAGGAATGTAATCCAAGGGATGTTAAGAGTTCTGCCCCGGGGCTTCCCTGGTGGCGCAGTGGTTGAGAGTCCGCCTGCCGATGCAGGGGACACGGGTTCGTGCCCCGGTCCGGGAAGATCCCACATGCCGCGGAGCGGCTGGGCCCGTGAGCCATGGCCGCTGAGCCTGCGCGTCCGGAGCCTGTGCTCCTCAACGGGAGAGGCCACAACAGCGAGAGGCCCGCGTACCGCAAAAAAAAAAAAAAAAAACCAGAAAACGAGTTCTGCCCCCTAGAGTCAGCCTCGCATATATGCCATTCACAGTTACTGTCATTTGCATCAAGTAGCATCCTATGGTGGGTCTGTTTTAGACCATGCAGCAAGCACATCTCATTACCTGCAAGAAAACTGTAACTCTGGTTCTGTGTTTGACCGCAGTGCAGTGAACTTCTGAGCTCTACTAACTCCCCAGCCTCCAGGACCCTTCAGTGGCAGCCTGTGTGGCTACATCAGTGGCGCTTCATTGAAATCTTGAGACCCTAAGGATCTTTGAAAAAAGCTGGACAAAACAAAAGAATGAATGTCTGAAAGACATAAATGATGCGTTTGAAAGCAAAGAAATTGTCAGTTCCCTGGATTTTTATTGAATCTTGCTTTGCATTCCTTTTCTCTATTATATATCCTCTCCCTCCCCTTCCTTCTCTCTCTCTCTCTCTAAATCTACAAGCACACACCACCATATCTGTGTGGTATTGTGGAAAGAATATTGCTAATAAGTTAAAAGACATGCTTTTTCTAGTACTGGCACCAGCTCTTCCTAGCTGTGTGGGTCTGAGTAAGTCACTTAACATCTCTGATCTTCCATTTCCTCAACTCAAATTAAAAACAAAAAACAAAAAAACATTGTCACTTTGTTGGACTGATGTAAAGACTGAATGAGATCATGAAATTTAAGTACATTTAAAATTATAAACCTTCTAGTCTACATACTCTTAAAACATAGTGCTGTCAATATGTTCCCACAATGTTAGATAATTTGGGAAGCAAAGTCACTGGATGGTTAGCTTATAACCAGTGATTAATTGACATCTTAAGGAAGTAAAAATAACAATTTTCAGGTTTGGCTTATTTTTTTTTCAATGTTAAAGTATTTTTATTATTGTTACAAAGGCATGATTTACAGCCTAAATCATTAGACTATGTTGCATATATATATATATATATATATATTTTAACATCTTTATTGGAGTATAATTGCTTTACAATGGTGTGTTAGTTCCTGCTTTACAACAAAGTGAATCAGTCATACATATACATATGTTCCCATATCTCTTCCCTCTTGCATCTCCCTCCCTTCCACCCTCCCTATCCCACCCCTCTACCTGGTCACAATGCACCGAGCTGATCTCCCTGTGCTATGTGGCAGCTTCCCACTAGCTATCTATTTTACGTTTGGTAGTGTATATATGTCCATGCCACTCTCTCACTTTGCCCCGGCTTACCCTTCCCCCTCCCTGTGTCCTCAAGTCCATTCTCTAGTAGGTCTGCATCTTTATTCCCGTCTTGCCCCTAGGTTCTTCATGATCATTTTTTTTTTAGATTCCATATATATGTGTTAGCATATGGTATTTGTTTTTCTCTTTCTGACTTACTTCACTCTGAATGACAATCTCTAGATCCATCCACCTCACTACAAATAACTCAGTTTCATTCCTTTTTATGGCTGAGTAATATTCCATTGTATATATGTGCCCCATCTTCTTTATCCATTCATCTGTTGATGGACACTTAGCTTGCTTCCATGTCCTGGCTATTGTAAACAGAGCTGCAATGAACATTTTGGTACATGACTTTTTTTTTTTTTTTTTTTTTTTTTTTTTTTTGCAGTATGTGGGCCTCTCACTGTTGTGGCCTCTCCTGTTGTGGAGCACAGGCTCCAGACGCACAGGCTCAACAGCCATGGCTCACAGGCCTAGACGCTCTGTGGCATGTGGGATCTTCCCAGACCGGGACACGAACCCATGTCCCCTGCATCGGCAGGCGAACTCTTAACCACTGCGCCACCAGGGAAGCCCACATGACTCTTTTTGAATTATGGTTTTCTCAGGATATATGCCCAGTAGTGGGATTGCTTGGGTATATGGTAGTTCTATTTTTAATTTTTTAAGGAACCTCCATACTGTTCTCCATAGTGGCTGTATCAATTTACATTCCCACCAACAGTGCAAGAGTGTTCCCTTTTCTCCACACTCTCTCCAGCATTTATGGTTTCTAGATTTTTTGATGATGGCCATTCTGACCAGTGTGAGATGATACCTCATTGTAGTTTTGATTTGCATTTCTCTAATGATTAATGATGTTGAGCATTCCTTCATGTGTTTGTTGGCAATCTGTATATCTTCTTTGGTGAAATGTCTATTTAGTTCTTCTGCCCATTTTTGGATTGGGTTGTTTGTTTTTTTGTTATTGAGCTGCATGAACTGCTTGTAAATTTTGGAGATTAATCCTTTGTCAGTTGCTTCATTTGCAAATATTTTCTCCCATTCTGAGGGCTGTCTTTTCATCCTTTTATGGTTTCCTTTGCTGTGCAAAAGCTTTTAAGTTTCATTAGGTCCCATTTGTTTATTTTTGTTTTTATTTCCATTTCTCTAGGAGGTAGGTCAAAAAGGATCTCTATGATTTATGTCATAGAGTGTTCTGCCTATGTTTTCCTCTAAGTTTGATGGTGTCTGGCCTTACATTTAGGTCTTTAATCCATTTTGAGTTTATTTTTGTGTATGGTGTTACGGAGTGTTCTAATTTCATTCTTTTACATGTAGCTGTCCAGTTTTCCCAGCACCACTTATTGAAGAGGCTGTCTTTTCTCCACTGTATATTCTTGCCTCCTTTATCAAAGATAAGGTGACCATATGTGTGTGGGTTTATCTCTGGGCTTTCTATCCTGTTCCATTGATCTATATTTCTGTTTCTGTGAGGTTTGGCTTATTTTAAATGCAACCATCAGAGCCCTGGTTTGAGATCTGAGGATCTGGGAAGAAGCCTGAATACAGGCATTGCAACAGGAAGTTATGGGATCTTTTCCAAGGACTTATAGCCATCAAATACTTTAAATAATATTACCCACTCTTTCCCTTTAACACCCATGCTCATCCTATTAATTTTCTTTTCCTCTCTCATCTCAGGATCCAATACGATAGAGTAGAAAGTGTATGTAGACTTTTAGGCAGAGATACCTGGCTCTGCCACTTAGCAAGTTATTTAACTCTCCGAGCCTCAGGATTTTCATCTGTAAAATGGGCTCACAGATATGGTCTTATCTACCTTAAATTAAAAGCACTTAGGACATAAATGTTAGGTTCCTTCAATTGTACTCTAATTGTTGGAGATTAGGAGGATTACAGCAAAGAGGACCCTCTAAAAAAAATGTCCAAGTCTTATAATTGGTCTCTCCTACCTCCCTATCTGGACTTGTTCCTCCTGGAACTTGGCTTTTATTTACCCTTATCTCCTAATTTGTGTGGCTTCATGCACCCCCAGCTGCCTAGTTGCCACCATCTAGAAACTGCTGTTTCCCCCATATTCTCCAATTAATTCCTCCCATTTCTTCCAAATCTAAGATCTGCTCAGCTAATTACTAATTGCTCTATGTAACATGAGGTTGAGAGTGACTGGCAGCCCATTAAACTTCCAAGGATATTTTTCTTTTAAAAGCCACATTCATTGCAGTGCTAGAAGATGGGACTGGCACTGGCCACAGAGTAGAAGGGTTCCTCTCCTTCTCCTAAACATCAGACACAGGGGATGAATACCTTCCAGAGAGGTACTTTGCCAGCCTACCTAGCTGCATATCCATCTGCCTTTGAGGTCAATGCCAAGCCATTCCACCCTCTACCTGTCTTCTACACTATCATTAATCAACTGAGATAACACCCGGGATGACAAACACAGCAAGTCCAAAGCTCAGCTAAGTACGTCCCTTGATAAACCTGTATTCCCTACCCTAGTAAATTAAACCACCATAACTCTAGTCTGAAATTTGGTAGTTATCATCACACCTTTCTGTACCACAACTCTGTCCTGATTCAGACACTGGTTTCTGGCAATGGCCTCCCAGTCAACCCACATTCCTCTAGTCTTGCTTCCTGCAATCAGCTCTCAACAGGGTAGAAGAATGGTCTTTCTAAAGAGCGAGTGGAATCAGTTTATGCTTCTATTCAGAATGCTTACATGTGCCCCCCTGGACCACAGAACAACATCCAAATCTTCAGTCTGTCATCCTCAGTGAGCATTTTCTCCACCCCTCTCACCAGTCATTCCCAGTATCATCCCTTGTACTCTATGTGCAGCTCTGATCTGTTAAGCACCTCCAGGTCTGTGCACTTGCCTCTCAGAGTGTCTTCTCTTCCCTCCCTGCCTGGTGAACTCCTGCTTATCCCTAGGTATTTAGGTCAAGGGCACCTCTTTCTGGGCTCGCTCTATGCCTTCCTTACACCCACCTCCATCTTACTCCTTTCCTATTCCCCTATGTCTCTGTTTTGTACAAAACTCTTTTGTGATGAGTGTCCAGTGTGTTTACAATTATTTGCCAACAACTCATGGTAACCTTGAAGAAAAGAACTGCACTTTCATCATCTCAGTATCCCTAGCGACTGCCGTGGAGCTGTCCCCTCTTCTAGTTATACGTATTAAGGTATCCTTCAAGCAAGTTTGTGAGGATTTCATGGTGATGGAAGAAAGCCTGTTTGGGTGTCCAAATTTTACTTTGCCCAGCACTAGCCAGGAAATAGTTGGAAGACAGTGTAAAGTAATGGAAATAATAGTTGTCTTAGTGTCTAAAGTAATCATTTATAATTCAAAAATGGTATTAGTTACATGAGTCTCGGAGTTCTTTGTTTTCCTATTTTCCTGACTTAGTGCCTGAGTTTCCAATTCTTGTCATCCTCCATTTCCTTGCCTCCAAATGGAGCCGATTTAATCATGTGTAGCAGAAGTATGTCTCTATATGTTACAGGGGCTATAAATCTTAAAAATCTGGTTTTAATTAAAATGAATGTAATCCTAACATTTGCCTCAAGGTATTTCATTATAGCACAACAGCAATACCTGTCATATGTTGACACTGCACAAGGTGTTATTCTGAAGAAACTGTAATTTAGGATTTTTTTTACCACCTCTTTGTGCCTTATTTGCATCTCTCTAAAGTTAGATTCTCAAGGTGCTATGCCAATGCTTTTTATTGTTTTCACTGCCATTTAAGGCACTTTCATCTGAGAATCATGTCTTTCTTCCTTCTGATGACATCAGTTCAGTCTTCCCTGTTGAGAATGTTTATTTGGGAATACTCTGTGAGAATTAATAGCAAACAAAAAATATATCCAGGATTTATTCAATTTATATTGAAATATCAAGTCAATAGCATAAATGTGGCTGTAGAATATTTGCTATTTTTCAAGGTCACATAATTGGTAAACCTTTTTAAACCAACTAAAAATATAAATGCATTCTGTTTTCCTCTGACCTCTTTTATTATTTATGTGTATTCACCACCACATAAAACAGAGGTGGCTTTCAGAGGCAATAGAGTGCAGTATACAAGATCAATTACATTCAAGATTTTCCCTACTCAATTAAATTAATTTCTGCGGGTGGGGGAATGAAGGGAATACTTTCATAGGTATGTGCAGGAATGATTTGTTTGTCTGAGGCATTTGTGGTTATTGCTGTTGTTGTTAGGTATTCCCTCTTATTATATTTTTACCCCTCTTATTACAATTTTATTAAAATTGTCCTTATACCCTGATTTTTCTGCATTCTGATGTACTACTTTATGTTGTTTCGATAACTATTAAAGATTCATTCCTAGTATTTGGTTACAAAGGGTAGGTTCTATTGAAAGAGTCCTAATAGGGTGGACAATCTTTAGCTTGGATCTCACTTGAAAAATATTAGCTATGGCAGTTCATCCAGATGTTTTTGTCATGTGGGATTAGTAATAACCTAAGCCAGACTGTTTCTAACTTTACAGCACGTTAAGTTTTATTGAAAATATTCATTTGCCTTAAAATGCTGCCTCTAATAAGGCTGTAAAACACCACTTTGTGGGAAATGCTTATATAGTTAAAAACTACATTTTCATAACAGCTAATGTAGAATGCACAAAGTACCAGAGTCTTAAAGAGCAAAGAAAGGGAAAAGCTGACTCCAGTGTTTAGGTGTCCCTGAATCAACTAAAACTGGACAAATGTTGGAACCAGAGATTCGCAGAGGCCTTCAATCATTTTCATGTGAAAATGTAAATTGATTGCTGATCCTTCAGCTCTATCAGCAGTGAAGGATTTTATCTTTTTTTTTTCCTTTTTTTGCAGAAAAAAAATTTTAAAGAGGTAATACTTCCAGATGAAATAGAGTATATTAATACTCTATTTTCAGGGAAAAAATGAAAGGCAAGGGGAAGAGTATTTCGAGAAGGCTCAGTCATGGTAAACATCCTGGTTCAGCCCTCTGCTAGGGCAGGCTACTTTTTTATACATATATATTCTTCTTCAAGTTCTCTTCCCTTATAGGTTATTACAAAATATTGAGCATAGTTCCCTGTGATATACAGTAGGTCCTTGTTGGTTATCTATTTTATATATAGTAGTTTATATATGTTAATCCCAACCTCCTAATTTATCCCTCCCCCCACACCCGCTTCCCCTTTGGTAACCATAAATTTGTTTCCTATGTCTGTGAGTCTCTTTCTATTTTGGAAATAAGTTCATTTGTATCATTTTTTAGATTCCACATATAAGTGATATCATGTGATGTTTGTCTTTCTCTGTCTGACTTCACTTAGTATAATCTGTAGGTCCATTCATGTTGCTGCAAATGGCATTATTTCATTCTTTTTTATAGCTGAATAATATTCCCTTGTATATATGTACCACATCTTCTTTATGTGTTCATCTGTCAGTAGACATTTAGGTCACTTCCACGTCTTGGCTATTGTAAATAGAGCTGCTATGAACACTGGGGTGCATGTATCTTTCTGAATTATGGTTTTCTTGGGATATATGCCTAGGAGTGGGATTGCAGGATTATATGGTAGCTCTATTTTCAGTTTTTTAAGGAACCTCTATACTATTCTCCATAGTGGCTGTACCAATTTACATTCCCACCAACAGTGTAGGAGGGTTCCCTTTCCTCCACACCCTCTCCAGTATTTACTATTTGTAGACTTTTTGATGATGGCTAAGGCAGGCTACTTAGCACAGGGTTTTATATTAGTTTTCAGATGGAATCTTATGGGAATGCATGTTATACGAGGAGATCCCAGCCCAGAATTACTATGGTTAAGATCCTCTATAATGAATACCATTTCAAATACGGTCTTTATAGAACAGAGCCACTTCTATGTGCCAACTATTTGTGAATCTGACTTGGCAAATGTTCTAAAATAAGCCTACTCAATAAATGGTGTCCTGGTCTCTGGACATGTAAAATGACTTCTCTACCATACCTACTTGTCTGAACTATACAATTTAGAACTCAGTTTTACTTCCTTGAACTGATTCCCATGTGCCATTATAGTCTCAGGAATTAAAAACGAAAATGTATGCTTGAGAGAGAAGCAGCTTTAGGTAAACTCCAGTCATTGTGTTTAGCAGAGATAAGAAAGAAGTTTCCATGTGCACCCAGGAGTATTCCTTACACCCATCCCCAGTACACAGCGTTCTACAATTTTGGCTTTATCCATGATCACTGCAACCCCAGAGTACAGCCAAAGCAAGCAGGTCATTCTGACCTGGCTCTGTCAGCTCCCTTCACCCATGACTCAGCACTTTTCTGCCACATAGAAGTCAGAATTTAGTCCTCAGGCTCAGCACCCTTTCTCTCCCAAGGCTGCCGTGGAAAAACATCTAAGAAACCTTTGCTTTTAATAATAGCAGACTTGGTAATGAATACTAATCTTTTCACTGAGGACAAATTGGGAAATGCTGTTGTAAGAACAGCTTCTTAAAAGCATCACAGAGCTAACAAGAGAGTGAGGAACACCCAGGCCAAAGGGGAGAGAACTCAGAGTCGGTGGGCTGCTTTTGCCTGTTAACATTTATCTATCTGGAGGGGGTAGCTGAGATTCTGAGCTGCACAACTATATATTAATAGCAGCAATCTCCACAGTTAGAGGATCAGGCAGACAACAGTAAGAGTCCAAGGTTGGGAAATGTGGTAAAGTACCCTCTACTTTAGGCTGGGACCTCAAAAGTCTCCACCCTTAGAAAAGGGGGAAGCCCAAAGAAATAAAAATGTCATTATTCATAGACAATATAATTGAGAATGTAGAGAATTAAGAATCTACAAATAAGTTATTAGAATTAATAAGTGAATTTAGCAAGGTCACTGGTTATCCGACCAAACTCAGTTCTATTTCTCTGTGCCAGCACGAAACACTGGAAAACACAGTTTTTGAAACAACATCATCTACAGTAACATCTACAATTCAAACACTTAGAAATAAATTCTTTTAAAGATACATAAGGCTTCTACACAAAAACATATTATTGAAAGAAATTAAAGATCTAAATAAATAAAAGGATGTACCATATCTATTCTCCCCAAATTAAACCATACTTTCAATGTAATTCCAATCAAAATTCCAGCAGAGTGTGTGTGTGTGTGTGTGTGTGTGTGTGTGTGTGTGTGATGACCACCTGACACTCAAGTTTTTATAAAATGCAACAGACCAAAAATAAACAAAGTAAGCATAAAGAAGACAAAATTGGAGGATTTACTCTACCAATTATCAGGGCTTTTTAGAAAGCTATAGGAATTAAGCCAATGTGCTACTGATACAATAGTAGACATATAGATCAATGGAGGGGTAGAGAGCACCCCCCCAGAAAAAAAGCACACATATATGGTCACTTGATTTATGACAAATGTGGCACCGTAGGGCAGAAGAAAAGGGTCATATTTTCAAAAGATGGTACTAAGTCAATTGGATATCCATATGAAAAGCAATGAAACTTGACCCTTACTTCACATCATACCAAAAAATCAATTCCAGGTGGATTGTAGATCTACATGTGAAAAGTGAAACAATCAAGCATGTCAAAGATAACATAGGAAAACAACTTCTGTGACCTTGAGGTAGGTGAAGATTTATTTAACAACACAAAAAACACTAATCATAAAGGGAAGATTGATACACTGGACATCAAAAAAATTAACCATTTCTGCTCATCAAAAGACACCACTAAGAAGAGTAAAAAGGCAAGACACATGATAAGAGAACATATTTGTAACACCAGCAACAGACAAAAGGCTGGTATCCAGAATGCATAAGGAATGCCTATAAGTCAATATACCTGTCAGACAAATGGGCAAATGACTTGAACAGACACTTAGCAAAAGAGAATACCCAAATGGCCAGTAGACCTATGAAAATATGCTCAACTGTTTAATAATCAGGGAAATACAAGTTAAATAGAGTATCAATCACACCCGACAGAATGGATAATATTCAAAAGACTGACAATACTAAGTGCTTACAAAGATTAGAGCAACCCTAACTCTCACACACTGGCTGCAGAAATCTAATTTGGCAGAAGCAGTTTTGAAAACTCTTTGGCATTATCTATTAAAGTTGCACATATATGTGTAACCCAGAAAAACCACTCCTAGGTTTATACCCAACAGAAATCTGAGCACATACATACCAAACAACTTGTACAGGATATTTATAGAAACATTCTTTCCTTAAAAAAATTTTTTTTGGAGTACAGTTGCCTTACAATGTTGTGTTAGTTTCTACTGTACAACAAAGTGATTCAGCTATATGTACACATATATCCCCTCTTTTTGGAACATTCTTAATTACCAGAAATAAGAAAAGAGTAAAAAAAAAAATCCATCAATAATATAATGGACAAATGGGATAGTCATACAATAAAATATACCTATCCTTTGTTCAATGACTTTAATTCATTCCTGAAAACACTGCTACTAACTACTCTGATCACTAATTCCTGTGTGTGGAGGGGGTTTCCCCACATCACCAAGCAATTCTCGGCGCCAGCTGGGTGTTTTACAATTCAACTCAATTCTGACACAACCAACCTAGAGACAGCATCATATACCACAGGTTAAGGACTCAGTCCGACAAGACTGCAGCCCTCTCCAGCCTCAGTTATCACCTGTGCTTCTGACTGACTAGCTATAGATTTGGAGGCTTCAGCAATCCCCTCCTTAGGTTCAGTTCAGTTACCAGAGTGGCTTACAGAACTCAGAGAAACATTTTACTTACTAGATTACCAGTTTATTATAGAAGGATATAACTCAAGAACAGCCAAATGCAAGAAGTGCATAGGACAGGTATGGGGAAAGGGTGCAGAGCTTCCATGCCCTCTCAGAGTGCCAATCTCCCCCAATGTCCTCGTGTTCACCAAATCAGAAGCTTTCCCAATCCTGTTCCTTTTAGGTTTTTATGGAGACTTCATTACATAGGCATGATTGATTAAATAATTGGCCATTGGCCATATAGTCAACTTCCAGCCCCTCTCCCCTCCTCAGTGGGTTGGAACGTTCCAATCCTCCAATCACATAGTTGGTTCCCCTGACAACCAGACCACATCCTTAGGTGAGATCCAAAAGCTACCTCATTAACATAGCAAAAGACACCTTTATGGCTCTCATCACTTAGGAAGTTACCACAGTTTTAAGACCTATGTGCCAGGAGCAGTGGAAGAAGACCAAATATATATTTCTTATAAATCACAATGTCACAGCTACTAAAGCAAAAACATACAATTAAAAATATTTTTGTTCGGGCTTCCCTGGTGGCGCAGTGGTTGAGAGTCCGCCTGCTGATGCGGGGGACACGGGTTCGTGCCCCGGTCCGGGAGGATCCCACGTGCCGCGGAGCAACTAAGCCCGTGAGCCATGGCCGCTGAGCCTGCGCGTCCGGAGCCTGTGCTCCGCAACGGGAGAGGCCACAGCAGTGAGAGGCCCGCATACCGCAAAAAAAAAAAAAAAAAAAAAAAAAAAAAAAAAAAAAAAAAAATATTTTTGTTAGTGTTAATGGAAAAAACTAATGCATTTTATTCCAATCATAAAAACCCAAACAATATTCACAGATAGAATATGTATCAACTGAAAAACAAAAACAAGTTTATATAAGTGAAAAACAATAGTTAAAAAGTAGTTTGCACATAAAATATGTGATATAAGATTTATTGTATTATTTTTTCTTCTTTCTGCACATTTATTTATGTGTTTATTTATTTATTTAATGAAGTATAGTTGATTTACAATGTTGTGTTAGTTTCTGGTGTATAGCAAAGTGAGTCAGATATATATATATTCTTTTTCATATTCTTTCACATTATGTTTATTATAAGATATTGAATAAAGTTCCCTGTGCTATACAGTAGGACATTGTTTATGTATTTTATATATAATAGTTTGTATCTGCTAATCCCAAACTTCTCATTTATCCCTCCCCTACCCCTTTCCCCCTTCCCCCTTCAGTAACCATAAGTTTGGTTCTCTATGTCTGTGAGTCTGTTCCTGTTTTGTAAATAAGTTCATTTGTATCATATTTTAGATTCCACATATAAGTGATATCATGGTATTCTGCACCATTTTTTATAACAACTTTTCAGCATTTTGGGGGTTATGGTTTTTGCACTCAAACTGCACTTATAAACAAAGTAACAGCATAGTAAAACAAAATAGAGGGCAAAATAAAGGCTAAACATGAGATTTCTTGGAAGCAAGTAGAAACACAGCAGTCTATAGAGTCATGGGAGATAACAGTGCTGCCTCTCTCTTGTATCCATTGAAAACAACACATTTTGGGGCTTCCCTGGTGGCGCAGTGGTTAAGAATCTGCCTGCCAATGCAGGGGACAGGGGTTCGAGTCCTGGTCTGGGAAGATCCCATATGCCGCAGAGCAACTAAGCCCGTGAGCTACAACTACTGAGCCTGTGCTCTAGAGCAACAAGAGAAGCCACCACAATGAGAAGCCTACGCACAACAATGAAGAGTAGCCCCCTCTCTCTGCAACTAGAGAAAGCCCGTGCACAGCAACAAAGACCCAATGCAGCCAAAAATAAATTAATTAATTAAATAAAATTTTAAAAAAGAATAAAAACAACACATTTTGGGTTCATTCAGATGTGACACACGATTAGAATTTGTTCCATATGATATTCTTTGACTAGGAACAATTGTTCAAGAATTTTGGTGAATATGTCTGCCTGAAATCAAATGTTAAAATATCACTTCCTATAGCATATTCACTGAGTATGCTTTAGGGTTGAAAAAGTCATTTGACTAAAAAAAAAGTCATTCCAAAAAAGTGGAATAAATTTTCAAAAGCCATTATAATGAAGAGTTGTTAACTGAATAGTCATTAGGTCGGGTAAACCAGAACTACCATGAAAATGAATAAACTATTGCTACATGCAAGAACATGGATGAATATCAAAAACATATTGTTAAGGCAAAGACAAATAAAGACTAATGCATAATGTGTTCAAAATTATATAAAATTCAAACATACAAAACTTATCTGTAGTGTTAGAAATCAGATTAAAGGATACTGTTGGGGAAGAGAGAAGATATCCTAACTGGGAAGGGCATGAGGATGGCTTCTGAGGCATAGGCAATGTTCTATTTCTCAATTTAAGTAGTACTAGCCAGGGTATGTTTTTGTGATAATTCATTCAGTTGCAATACTTGTGTTTTCTGCATTTTTCTGTTTGGATGTCATACTTCACTAAAAATATTTATTTTAAACAATTATTTAAATATGGTTGAAAATAGCAACAAAAATATTAAGTACCTAAGGAATAAAACTAATAAAAGATATGCAAATATCTTAATCTTTGTTGAGCAAAATGAAAGCAGACCTAAAGAAATAGGAATGTCTACCAAATTTAGAGACTGGAAGAATCAATGTTATAAGGATTTAGTTCTCCTCAAAGTGATCTATAGGTTCAACACAATCTCAATCACAATACCAACCGATCGTGTGTGTGTGTGTGTGTGTGTGTGTGTGTGTGTGTGTGTGTGTGTGTGTGGTTTGACAAGCTGATTCTAAGATTTATAAGAAAAGGCAAAGGTCTAAGAATTGTCTATTTTCTAGACATTCCAAAAGGAAAGAACAAGGTGGGAGGATGTTCGCTGCTGGATATCAAGACTTAACATAAAACTAAGGTAATGAAAGGATTATGATACTGGTGAAAGATTATTCGAAACAACCAATGAAAAAGAACAGAGAGAACACAAATAGACCTGTATATATAAAAACTCTTTATGACATAAGTGACATTGCAGAGCAGTGAGAATGACCATGTTTTTCATAAATGGTGTTTGGACAACTGAGTAAACATATGGGAAAAAATAAAATTGGAACCCATCTCACACCACACAAAAAGTCAATCTCAAATCTATTATAGACCTAAGTGTAAAAGGCAAAATAATAAAGCATTTAGATGATAATATAGAATATCTTCATGACTTTGAGATAGAATATGATTTATTAAACAAAGGAAAGAAAGAATGAAAGGAAAAAAGAGAGAAAAGCCACCAAAAATCTTAGTAAATTAGATTGCATTGAATTAAGAGCTTCAGTTATTAATAAAACTGAACTTCAGTTCACCTAAAAACACCATTAAACAAGTGACAGGCAAGCCACAGGGTGAAGGAAACACTAATTGTAGTACCTATAATCAATCAATGTAGGACTCATATATTTAAAACTTTTACAAATCAATAAGAAAAAGACAACCCATTTAAAAAATGCACAAAAGACTTAAACAGGCACTTTACAGCAGAGAAAATCCAATGAATAAAACTAAATACAGGGAAATAGCCTTACCTCATTATGTAACCTTGGAAATATAAAGTAAATCTATAATATAGTATGACTGAGCTGCCACTGGAATGGCTAAAAATTTTTTTAAAATCTGATAATACCAACTGTTTATGAGGATGCTGACCAATGAAAACTGTCAAACACTGCTGATCATAGTATAAATTAGTATAAGTGGAAAATAATTTAGCATTACTAGTAAAGTTCATATCCTATGACCTAGTGTTAATCTCCTTAATATACACCTAACAAAATGTACATATATGAGAACGTTTTACAACATCAGTATTACATAACAACTCCAAAATTTTTTTAAATGCCCATCAACAACAGAATAGATTATGGAATATTATACTGCAATGATAATTAATGAACCACAGTACACATCAACGTGGATGAATCTCAAAACTGTATTACTGAAAGAAAACAGACACAAGAGTACATACTGTGTGATTTCATTTACATGAAGCTCAAAAGTGGCTTAAATAAATAAGCCTTATAGTAATTAGGAACGCATTCTTCATAGATAAGTCTATAAAGTTATTTTAGTCATCAGTTAATTAACTATTCAGTCTCAGGAAGATGTATAAATCAAATTCCTGCAACCATATGAATTCATGTAAATCTAATAACCTCATTATTTCAAGATTCTAAGTCAGCACTTCCTTGCAATTCAGCAGTTAGAAAAACTGACAAAAATTACTGGATTTACCTGGTCACATTGAAAGACTCTATGTTAATCAAGAAGGTCAACATTAGAAATTATTATTTCTTCCAGGATGTTCCTTCCAGATTTATCAAGGCAACAAGCAAAAAAGTAAACCTACCTTATTCCCCAGTGACTTAATATACTACATTTTCCCCTAAACCAGATTTGAGATCCTCTAAAACTCTCAGACTGGTTCCACCTTGCTTACTGGGTAATACTTGTTCTGGTTGGTGCTACTGGAGCCCAGATATCACTCCTTCATTTATTCTGGTCACACAGAATGCTTTCCTTTCTATCTCACCCACCTTCAAAGTACAGCTCCCCTGCACTGTCCCAACCAAGAACGTTTCTAAGACCTCAATGACATTCCTCTTCGAACTCCTGAGGCATGTATAATGATACATCATCTTGAATTGCTGGCTATCGTGGGCTTGTCCTATCTCCCTAACTACATATAAATTCTTGCAAGATAAGGATCGAGTTTCCCCCTTAGCCTGTTTTTCCCACAGCTTCTAACATGGTTATCATCCCCTAACAGGCCTGCTGAGTGACGATGGCAATGTAGGAACAAGAATGTCTGCATTAAACAGCCTGCTGGAAAACTACTAAATGCTAAATGCATCTTAAATCACCCTGTGCCTCAACCCACAGAACACCAAAACAGACAGAGGGAGAGAGGGAAGCTCCATTAATCTCCTTTGCTGAAGTTCTATGTTTTACAAACTACACATAGTTGATCTCTTCATCTTTCCCTTGTCTGGAAGATGAAAAGGCTATTTATTGTTGGTTCACTCTGTTCCCAGTCCCAGCAGCTAACTTGCATGGCCCTCACGAGCAGACTGCCTTCCTTGCCCACTGGCTTCCAGCAGATTAGAGAAAGAGTAAGGTCAGGGTATTTTCCTTCCACCTTCCTCCCTAAGGGGTCCCCAAAGGCAAGCTGCATCCTTCCACCAAGGGTCTCAGCAACACTCTTCTCATCCTCACTATGTCTAAGTCCTGGTAACACCATCCCCTCCCCCGAGACCTCAGAGTGATAATACTTTTCCACCCTGTTCTCTGTATCCAGTGGTTTCCCTATACCCTGCTCACATATCTGCAAAACTCTCTTCAATTATCCAATTTGAATGGGTTCTTTCCTGTCGGGACATAGTCTGATCCAGATGTTTTACTTTATGATCTTTATAATTTTAATCTTTATAATATTTATGATACATTTTCTAGTTTCAATAAATGAGCACACTTATTATAATGTGCCCTTCTCTTAATGATTCAGGGTCATCAGTGGGACTCTCAGAGATGGTATGATTGTTTATCAGCTTTTACCATCCACACTCTGCTTTAAAGACACTACCTCACTTAATCTCCCCTTTCCTCCAAAATAAGCCTATGAGATGGATCTGATAAGTACCTTTTACAGAACCAAGGCAGCACACCTCTTAGGAATGTGAACCCGAGTGCTTTGCTACAAAACCTGTCCTTAACTAGTACATAATATTGGTCCCTTCCCACACTATATTGTCTTAAAGGGCTAGTGACTCATGTTGATTTAGTGATTCTTACACTCAGTGGTCCCCACTGTTGCTCTTTCTGAGTTTCAATGAAGATTTACATACCTCCTCTAAAGGATTAAAACTGAATCCATATCTCGATACCAATCTGACAGTGACTGCCCTATCCGTTCACCTGACTCTGGCAGTCACCCTTGACCGTCTAATTGGCTGCTTATAATCTTCTATAGGCCAAGTTACATGAGGTGCACCCCTACTGGAACTGTGAAATAAGAGTAACAATTTCTTGAATAAGGGCCTAAGAGATTTTGGAACATGAAATTTGTGAAAGCTACTTTCATCACCAGGCAGCACTATTTTAGATAGTACTAAACAATACTTTAATGTGTAAAGAATATAATATTGTTGGGAGCCCAAGCTACATGGAAAGGACACAGGTAGAAACACCAGTTCACAGTGTCCCAGCTGTGTCCAGCCTTCAAATCATCCCAAACCAGGTACCAACATGGGGAGGAAGAAGCCTCCAGATGATTTCCAGCACTCAGCCATTCAGTCACCCCCAGTGACTCATTTCTTCCCAGCTAGGGTCTCAGACATCATAGAGCAGAGACAAGCCATCCCTACTGTGTGCTGTGCAAACTCCTAACAACAAATTTCATGTGTGTAAAAAAGTGGTTTTAGCTTTATGCCACTAAGGTTTTGGACGGTTTGTTATACAGTAGTAGATGACTGGAATACTGACTGTTAGAAATAAAATAAGAATTGAGATGCTATGTTATAAATTATGGGAAATTAGGAAGAATCAAATCACCCCAACCAGAGTCTATATATATATACATATATATATGTGTGTGTATATATATATATATATTGAGAGAGAGAGAGAGAGTCTATAGTCTCATTTAAATACTGTATATATTTTAAAATGTGTGTGTGCATGTGTGTGTGTACACACACACACGCACACACACACACACACACACACATATTCTGCTGTCTGTTAGCAGAAGACTCTGGAAAGCTAGCTGGACCATGTTCTCTTCCCTCCTCCAAGGCCATACCTGAATTTTTAATCTTACCACCCAAAGACGGGCAACATGAAAAGACCAAAAAGCATGAAAGATAACAGAATTTATCACTGCTGCAATGTGGAGCAAGGATAGACAAGAAAAGTACAGATATCTGCAGAGAGCACACCTATTAATAACTCTACCAATTGATGATGGTATGATTAATAATCTAAATAGCCAATAAAAATAATGTTCCCTCCTCTTCAGTAAAGAGCTGCATAAAGAACTTCCACGCCACCCTAAGGGCCATTACCAGCTCTAAGGTAAAACTTTGTCAGACAACATTTTTCTATTTATTACTCACATTAAAATGGAAGTTGCCTTCTTAAGCTCATGATGTCCAAATTCTGCCTGCTATGAGGAGGCATGGATGAGGTTGGTGACAGCCTTCAGTTAGAAAAGTTCCCTGGATCTAAGTCCGAAGGAAGGTGCATTCCAAAGGCAGTTCAAACATACATCACCAGGACAGACAGGCAGGGTCCTAGTGCTAATGGACCAAGGGCATAATCCAGGAAGATAAGAGCATAGGTCCAATGAACAAGGTGAGGGTGAAATGAGAAACTTGGTAGTTGAGTAACTGGATGGGAGTGATGAACAGACAAGACGTAACATGTGCTATTACCCTTTTAATGAGGCACAGGTGCTTGATAGTGTGGCAAGCAAAACAGGTGAAAGGTAATAATTGGGGTCAAACTCCCTGCTTGTTCTGCTTTGTGAAATACCCATCAGCACAGCCCCAGGCAGATGCCAGAGTTGATTAGAAAGCAGGTGACACGCAAAGCAAAAAGAGTAAAAGAGATGATTTCTAGGCACAGGAAGGGCAAGAGCAAAGGCCCTGAGGCAGGAGATACCCAGTGTTCAAGGAAGAGCAAGCAGGCCAGCAGGGCTATAAGAGATGAGCACAAAGGGCAAACAAAGGCCCGATAATGTCGGGCCTTGAGGCTACTATTGGGTTGGCCAAAAAGTTTGTTTGGGTTCTTCCACAACATCTTATGGAAAAACCAAACGAACTTTTTGGCCAATCCCATATTAAAGACTTGAGTTTTTCTCTGGGTGACCACTGGAGAGTTTAGAGGAGACAAGTGAAACTGCCTGACTTTTTTTTCGCAGAATGACTCTGGGAGCTGTATTAAGAATAAATGGAAAGGGGGACTTCCTGGTAGTCCAGTGGTTAAGACTCCATGCTTCCAAAGTAGGGGGTGCAGGGTTTGATCCCTGGTCTGAGAACTAAGGTCCCTCATGCCACATGGTGCAGCCAAACAAAAAAGAATAAACGGAAAGGGGCCAAGTTAAAGCAGGATGGCCAACATGGAGGCTACTGCATTATTCTGCCCTCGATACATTGGTGGCTTGAGCTGAGTAGTGGAAGTGGTTGGTTTCTGAATATATTTCGAAAGTAAAACCATCAGAATTTGGTGACAGATTAGAAGTGAAATGTTCCCCTTTCTTGTGGTATTATTCTTCATAGCACTTATCACTTTCTGACATAGTACACATTTAACTTCCAATATTTTTATTGACCTCCCCTCACAAATGACAGCTCCATGAAGGTAGGGAATTTTTTGTTCCATTTTGTCCACTGCTGTATCCCCAATGCCTGGTACATAGTAGGCACTCAATGAATAGTTAACTAAATCTATTCGTTGGAAGAATTTTTATAACTTAAGATATTTTACTCTTCTCACATTCTCTTCCTTTTATACACATTATTGTAGGTTTGATCTCACTATTCCATCATGAGTCACTTACTACAGTGAATCCACTTTAAATTGATCTACATTGTTTAGAAAGTGCCACCTAAATTACTTCTACAATTTGTTAACCCTGTTCTGATACCTGGTATAAACAAACAGCTCTTGATGTGCTAGACATGGAATTAGGTCATTGCTGAGTTCTAATCAACTTCATTTAATTAGCGTGGATGTCGGTGAAGCATATTCAGAAAGGCAGATAGTGTAACAACTACTCGTGTTGAGGTAATGTGCCTGTTTTCTATTATAAGTGCATGATCTGTTGATGAAGCTGCTTTGATGGAGCCATTTTGATGCCAAGATAATATGATGAGACCCATCTGAAGGAACACTTTGAAGCAAGAACACTCTGACACTACCTAAAAACAAACCATCAGATTTCCACCTTTCATCTTCTACCAAGTGGTGAGCTTCACTCCCTCTTTGAGATTCCAGGAACTGATGTTGAAGACAAGGTGGGCCCAGGAAAGAATTGAGGGATGGGCTGAAGTTACATTCTATCTTTAAGGACTCATATGTTTGCTACATTTGCAGATCTTAGAAAGGGACGTCAAAGATTCTAAATGGAATTTCTCTCATTCTCTGATATTCACCTATATCTTGAATGATTTGCACATTGAATAATCATCTGCTTTTATTTAAATATCTTTAGTTGTTTAATAATGGCAGATTGTTCTATTAGGCATAAGAGAAAACAGACTGAACTCCTTTGCTTTTTCACAATGCTTCCTTCTTGTTAGGCCAGCTTACTTGATTAGGTTTCTATAAGATCCCAGAAATGAAGGAAGTGAGGGAGGGTATCAGGCAAAGCAGATTTCCTATTCTCAGTCTTAGACACACAAGAAATCCGCAGTTGGATTTCTAATGGTTTTCTTAGGGCTCTCAATTATACTTTGTATATAACACTACAGTGGGCTATCACTATACTCCATTTTTACCAAACTGGTAAAATGTTCCATGAATCAGAATATACATTCCTCAAAGCACATTAGGCTATGGAGTCTTGAGAGAACACCCCAGACTTATTTCCTTCTTTCTTTATCTTCTTCAACTATTCCAAAGAATTTAAATTCCATCTATCAGGAAGATCAGAGATAGCATTTTTACAAAAAGATTTAATAAAACTGGTATTGACTGAAAAATATCACAATGCAGACCTATTTAAATAACTCCGGGCACTGAAAACACACCCAAAAAGCTTTGAAACATACAATTATGAGAGGTCAAAACAATTCCTTGTACTCTAATCATGTAAATTTGGAATTTGCTTAATCCCAGGCAAATGCTAATAGTTGATTTAAGGAGATTAAATTATACCATAGATTTTATGTCTTAGCCAAGAAGTATGAAATGGCAGAAATGGCAATAATTTCACCAATGGTAAAGTACACTTATAAGACTGTTTTGCAATTTATCCAACAAATATTTATGGAGCACCTACTAGATGCCAGGCGCCGTTTTATACAGGCACTGTTTTATATCCTGGGGATACAAAGGTAAACCAGACAGACAAAGTGCTTGATATCATAGAGATAACCTGAGAGTGTGGGAGACTGGAAAAAACAAGTACATAGATCAATATATTGATATAAGATAATTGCAGGTTATGACAACTGTTAAGGAAAGGACAATAGGGATGCAGGAATAAAGAAGGAGAGGGGGAGGGGGAGGGATAAGGTGGTCAGGAAAGGTTTCTCAGAAGAGCCTGAATTGGTGAGGAGAGAACTACACTAAGATCTAGAGGATGAGCATTCTCAGCTTTAGTGAAGCAGGTTTTAAGACCAGAAGCCTGGAAGAAAAGGTCAATGTGGGTGAATACAGAGCAAGGAGAAGAGTGGTAAGCAGTCAGTTTGAAGAGAGAGGCAAGAAAAGAAGATAATGTAGACCCTCAGCGACTTGTGGTTAAGAAGTCTGGATTTTACTTAGAATATAATGAGAAGTAATGAGAGTTTCAGTTATTATATGTTAAAAGCTAAAATACAGCGCTGACTATGAACTTGGATGGTTCTAAGTGCTTTACAAATATGTACTCATTTAATCATTCAACAAGCTTATGAAAGAGGTGTTGCTACAGTTGACTCTTGAACAACACAGGGGTTAGGAGTGCAGACGCCCCACGCAGTCAAAAATCCACGTGTAACTTCAGTCAGCCCTCCATATCCAAGGTTCCATATCTGCAGATTCAACCAGCTGTTAAATTTATTTATTGAAAAGAATGTGCAAGTAAGTGGACCCTCACAGTTCAAACCTGTGTTGTTCAAGGGTCAACTGTACTATCCCTATTTTACAAATAAGGAAACAGAGGCCCAGAGACATTTCATCACATATCGTCACACATGCTTGTATAGAGCAGAGCCAGGATTGTAACTAGGACAACCTATCTTATTTATTTTAAAAATTCACTCTGGTTGCGACATGGAGGACAAAATGTAGGAGGGCAGGAATAGTCCAGGCCTGAGATGATGGGGTTTTAGACCTAGGAATGATAGTGAAAGAGCTGAAAATTGAAAATTGAAATAAATGCTACAAAGGTTACAAACAAGTTGCTGAAATGGAGAAAGGCAAGGGATCATGCTTAAATAGCGAGGTCAAGGAAAGCCTTTCTGAGAACAGGACATTTGACCTGGGACCTGAAGAAGAACAGAAAAAAAAGCATTCCAGGCAGAGGGAAAACATGTGCCAAAGTCCTTGGATAGGAGAGAGTGTAAAAAGACTAGTGCAGATGGGGCTGCATAAGTGAGGTTAGAAAGGTAAGCAGGGCTTGAAGGTCAGAGTCAAAGAAAGGACTTCACTGTATGTACAATAGGAGGCCCTTAGAGGATTCCAAGCAGAAAGATGGTATCATCATATTCATTCAGGCAGTCGGTTAACAAGTATATTACCATCTGCCATGTGACAAGGACTGTTTATTAGGTGCTGGCATATACATACCCTAGAATATGGGGAGAGATATAACAGGCCATCCTCTATGTCACTGTTGTGTGTTCCAGAATTCATCCTCCCTCTAGAGTATATAGGGGAACATGAATGAGGGGGCAATATATTTAAAATACAACTGTAAGTCAATCAAATTTACTTTGACTCCTAAATGCTTAAGAAGATAAGCCTAATCTGGTTTATCCTCAAGTAGCTGCTGAATCAAGGCTCACTGACTCAATGTACGAAATAAATGATAGTAAAGCCAACTGCAGCTCTAAATAGTAGACTATAAATGAATCAAGCATAAAATGGTAAGAGTTCCCAAAGTATTTTCCTACAGTCATTTATAAATAATTCAGATTTCTGTTTGCACCACCTGTCAGTGTTTCTGGGGAAACTAAACTGAGTATATGCATGCCTATGACTCCACTTCATGACTGATAAGCCACAGTGGACAAGGATACAAAGCAGAGAGAGGCATCCCTCTCCACATTCTCTCTGGTTGGATCTACTTTCTTGTCCAGAAACTTGGATAAGGAGAGTCTCACCCTTCCAGGAATTAAGGCAGTTTGGGTGTATGGTAAAGACCCCAAACTAGGAAGTCTAAAAGCCTGAGTTAGGTTCCTCACTTTGCCCCTTACTCACGTTTCAGGGAAATTGTCTTAAATGCACTGACACTTAGGTTTCTCATCATACATCATAAGGGGAAAACATAGCTATAGACAATTTAATAAAGATAATCATTGCAAATAATGTTAAATGCTATGAAAAGAGATTAAATTGAGCACTATGGCAGAGACTGGGAAATGTGGGAATTCTAAGTCAGCCAGATAGTTTGGAAAAGGACTAAGCTGGAGGTGCTATGACTTTCCACTAAAGGGAATATCAAGATTTTACAAATCACAAGTTATGAATATTAAATGTAGGGGAAAATAGTAAGCCTAAGTAAGGGCTCATTCATTCAACCATGTGTAGAAGCTAAGGGCTGTCTGAGAGGAGTGGGGATTCAGAAGGCAGGGATAAGGACCTCACCACCATGAAAGGCAAACCAGGAAATAATGACAAACAAAGTGAAAATCAAGACTTAACCTGCTGCTGTCTATATTTCAAAAGGGAGCCCAAATCCAGGTCACTGTGTTGTCAGTTGCACAGGTTCTAAACCAGAGGCTTCAGTAGTCAAGGGATGTGCTTTTATTTCTTAATCCCTCCTGGTTCACACAGAGGTTGACACAAGAGTAGGGGTTGAATAAGTGAGAGAATAAATAAGTTAATTTATTTTTAAATTTAAGTCTTGTAAAAACAAGACAACAGGCCCCAAATGGAGTCATTTACGTTAAACTCCACATCACCAAACCAAAATATAAATTAATTACAGTTTCAGTTCTCCCAGAAATGGAGTCTAAAACCAGTCAATCAAGAATCACCTATCAGGGCTTCCCTGGTGGCGCAGTGGTTGAGAGACCGCCTGCCAATGCAGGGGACACGGGTTCGTGCCCCGGTCCGGGAAGATCCCACGTGCCGCGGAGCGGCTGGGCCCGTGAGCCATGGCCGCTGAGCCTGCGCGTCCGGAGCCTGCGCTCCGCAACGGGAGAGGCCACAACAGTGAGAGGCCCGCGTACCACAAAAAAAAAAAAAAAAAAAAGAATCACCTATCAGCACTGAGTAGGTAAACTGCCTGACAGACCCCTGCCATCTCTTAAAGGGAAGTGACCTTGCAATGACCAGCCACTTTGTTGCCTAGTAAAACGTCCTTGTTCCTGCTCCCCTCTGCTTATAAAAATCTCATTTTGTATAGATCCTCGGAGCCCCCTTCTATCTGCTAGATGGAATGCTGCCTGATTCAAATCGATTTTTGCTCAAAAAAACTCTCAGAATGTTTAATATGCCTCAGTTTATCTTTTAACAGTCCTGGTTTCAGAAGAGGGCACCAGAGGAGACCCCCGAGGACCCTCTGGAGCAAGAAGCAAGCAGGTGAATGTACCTGTGAGCCCCTTGAGCTCGCCGCTTTCTTGCTGGTGGTGCGTGAGGCCCTCCTCATTCCTACATCTGCAGCTTTTGCGTCGTGAGCTTTCATACTTTCTTTGAGCGGCTGTTTTTCCGGGTTGCGTCCGGAAACCGGCTGGAGTCCAACGGGTTCCGACTTAGAAACCAGACCGTGTCTGGGGTCAGCCTGGGTGCGACTTGGAAACCAGACCGTGTCTGGGGTCAGCCTGGTTCCGACTTGGAAACCAGACCTTGTCTGGGGTCAGCCTGGTTCCGACTTAGAAACCAGACCGTGTCTGGGGTCAGCCTGGGTCCAGCTTGGAAACCAGACCGGGTCCCGGACCAACTTAAGCCGGACTAGGTCCAGTGTGAGGCCTCAAGGGAACAAAATTTTGCTTTAAGGTTGAACAAGCAAGTTAACCTTGCCGAAAATAATCTTGAATTACAGTGGCCACAGTGGAGAACTTTAACCCTGGATAAGCTTATCCATTACTACGGGGTGCCCTGGAGAAAAAGGGTCTCAGCCAAGCACTCACCATAATGGGTAGAGCGAAAATTACTTTTCCTCATGACCAGGGTAAGAGCCGCTGGGACACTCCACTCGCTGCAGAGCCTGCACACAGAATCCTGGGAAAACTGGCAGAAGTGAGCAAGGGATGAGAATTCTCACCAAAGTCAGCTCTTCAGATCTCTATCTGCGGTGCCTGGTGGAGAGAGGAAGGTAAAATTTCACGTTGTCCCTTCCTTCCTAAATGCAGATTGGCAGGAAAAAAAAAATTAAGAAATACATTTTGAATTGGGACTTGTGAATTTGCTTTCGGGTACCGGTTGGTTGTGGATCCCGTCTCTTCCACAGACAACTATTGCCTTCTTGTCTGTCCTGTTTTGTGTCCTGAGAACTAGAGTTGGCAGCTGTCAGGTTGGGGGCCCCCAAAATACAGGCAGACAAAACTGTGGGTTGCTAGGGTCCCGCAGACTATTGCCAGCTCTTAGGGGAATTGTCTTTCTTATGGTTATCTTCAGGAGTGGCTCTGGATCTTGGGAGGGTAATATCTATTGCACGTTCTTTGGGACGCCTTTTGTATCCAAGAGGTTGTTCCATACTGCCAGGAATAATTACTGTTTATACCTGCAGAAACCTGACAATCAATTCGAATCTATTTTTGCTCAGATAAAGTCTTAAAAATTTTAATATGCCTCAGTTTATCTTTTAACAGCCTGCACTGCAAGCAATTGCATGGCAGCAACATAATCTGCTTCAGAGAGGTAGCTCCAGAGCCAGAGGAAGTTAGAGCTTTTTTTATTTAAAAGAAAAAGATTATCAAATTCACTAAAAAAAACCACATTCTTCATTCACCTACTTAATCATAATTTTTTAAATTCATAATATAAACAATAAATTAGAGAGACCAAATCTGAACAGTAAGACTTCGAACTGGCCCTCAGAACATTCTCAAATGGAAAAGGCAGCCATTTTTTAAAAACAGCTTCATCAAGCCCTGGGGAAGCTGGAAGGCAGCTGAAACCGTCATTAGCACATCCAGCCACCAGATGTCACCATTGACTTAAGCAAGTTATGCTCTACCTAGCTCTAGGCTAATTCATACAATTCATACAATTTTGCACCTCAGAGACATTAAATGGCATCTCGCCTGGACAGCTGATAAAACTGAGGCTCCAGTTAGTTCCTAGCGTTCATAGAGTAATTTTTTTTTAGGACTCAGTCTAGCATCTTCAAATTCCCTTTCTAGTGCTTTCTGTTACCTGTACTTTTATTTAAAAAAAAAAAAAAAACTGAAACCAGTTTAACGACGCCCTTCAGGCTAGTAAACTACAACTAAGAAGAATTATATCGAAACAGTTGTCTGTGTCAGGGAGCTCAGATCCAGGTAACAGTGTTTATTCACCGTTTCCCTTTTTAAAATGCCATGCACTCTTGGGTATTGCCAGTTGAAACATATCTTCACAAAAGGAAAGGAAGTAGTGAAGAACTTGCCAAAGTCCAATTAAAATGCATTATTTTAGGCAGGTGACATTTAAATAGTAGTCCCTAGAAGGCAGTTCATATTTCTGAAATTTGCAGATGACTTTTTCACAATATATGTGTACCCAGGATTACTTTATTCCTAAGTTTCTATATTTTTTGATAAGTATAAAAAAGATTAAATGTTAATGTCTCTTGTTGCTAATCCTTTGGCATCTCTCCATAGAATAGCAGGTAGTCTTCCATTTACACAAATCCATTTTCTCTCTAGCAAGACTCCTTCTGCATCCTCACCTTCATTCAAATATCCCAACAAGCAATTCTTTCACATTTCTATCTCCTCCTTCCCATTTGCTCAACTTCTACTGCTTTCTCGGGGCGAAATCATCTAATAGTTTTTTATTTCCTAAAGCTACCGCAAAGGTATCTTGGAAGTTCCTCATTACATAGAAACCATCATTATTGTCTTTCCCACTAAAAATAGAACCAAGAAACAATACATGACAAGAGCAAGGACCAAAGGGGAAAGCAAAGAAATGTGTGCAATGGAGTTTTTATGGAAGAAAATCCCAAGAATTGACTCCTGGTTTGTTCTTGTTAAATCACATGATTCTGGCATTGTGTTTCTTAGAGCTCTATGAGTTTTTAAATTATTTTCTTAATTGAAGAATAGTTGATTTACACTGAGTAGAGTCCCCTGTGCTATACAGTAGATCCTTATTGGGTATCTATTGTATATATAGTAGTGTGTGTACGTCAATCCCAATCTCCCAATTTATCCCTCCCCCCATACCTATTGTTAATAAAGATGTTGGCTTCTATGCTCTGTGTTGAACCAAAAAAAATTCAATTGCAGAATGATCTATCAATGTTTCCAGTAATACTGCTACACCAGTTTCCTTTTAATGGCTCATCAGTTATGCCATTGCTGTGAAGGAAATATGAGGAGACTCATTTAGCAACATATTATTACATCATCTTAACATGAAGTAAGGCTCATCAGGCTGTATTAAATTAGCCTGAATTTTGCAGTATGTCAGCAGCATTTTATGTACATTAATAGCAGAGTTAAATGTTCCTTGGGGGATTCTGTTGAAGAAAAATGATTTCAAAGTGGTGTTTGGATATAACTTTGTAGTCACTATTTATATTTTCTTATACTATCATTGTGTGGTTAAGATTATTATGTTGCTTGTGAATAGGTAAGACAAAATGGCAGCCAATTATTAATCGTTTGGTGTATTTTTTTCTTCTCTGACCCATTATAATAAATACAGTTTGGAATATGAAAAAAAAAGAATAGTTGATTTACAATATTGTTAGATTCAGGTATACAGCAAAGTGATTCAGTTATATATTTTTTTCAGATTATTTTCCTTTACAGGCTGTTACAAGATATTGACTATAGCTCCCTGGGTTATACAGTAAATCCTTGCTGCTTATCTATTTTATGTATAGCAGTTTGTATCTGTTAATCCCATACTCCTAATTTGTCCCTCCCACCCACCCCCACTTTCCCATTTGGTAACCATAAATTTGTTTCCTATGTCTGTGAGTATGTTTCTGTTTTGCAAATAAGTTCATTTGTATCATTTTTTTTAGATTCCACATATAAATTATATCATATGATGTTTATCTTTCTCTATCTGACTTCACTTAGTATGATAATCTCTAGGTCCATCCATGTCACTGCAAATGGCATTATTTCATTCTTTTTATGGCTGGGTAATATTCCATTGTATATATGTACCACATCTTCTTTATCCATTCATCTGTTGATTGACATTTAGTTTGCTTCCATGTCTTGGCTATTGTAAATAGTGCTGCTATGAACATTGGGGTACATGTAACTTTTCAAATTAGAGTTTTCATCTTTTGGGGATATATGCACAGGAGTGAGATTACTGGATCATGTGGTAGCTCTATTTTTAGTTTTTTGAGGAACCTCCATACTGTTCTCCATAGTGGCTGCACCAATTTACATTCCCACCAACAGTGTAGGAGGGTTCCCTTTTCTCCACACCCTCTCCAGCATTTATTATTCGTAGACTTTTTGATGATATATAGCTCTATGATTTTGTTTTTCTTTTATTTGGCAAACAGAATTATGCTCACCATTCAAACAAAATAACAAGGAATTGTGTGAGCTGTGATGAACAAAAATGCATAGTTGATTTATTTCCTAGGAATAATAGTTAATGAGTTTGAAAAAAACTTGCTGCTAAAAACAGGACATTAAAGATAATTTAAATATATTCAGTGCAGTCATTCATTCCAGCTTCATGCACATTAAGTAGCTTTTTATCTCTAAGGTGCCATCAAAGGAGCTCTCAGACATTTAAAAGAATAGCGTTATATCATTAACACATTTCTGGTCAATGAGTAATGTAGAACTTATGAAAATATATATTGCCATTCTCTTTCAAATGAGCTGCATATTACTTCCATTAACATAACTATATTGATCTAATTTCCTTATTTTCAGTAGAGTGCAGTTTGGAGATATAAAATTGACAAATGAGAGCCAAATGAGGAGAGGAGTCTTACACAAAAGGTCATAAATTACAAAGTCTCAAAAAAGAATAGCCTAGATAATTGCCATGATGTAGAAATGTTAAGTAGTATGCATTTAGTTGTTGTTTTTTTTTTTTAAGAAAATCTTACATGTTTTAACCATTTTATTTCAGCAGACTAAATCTGTTGGTGGTAGATAATTTGATCTCCTTTTCAGAGAGGTAGTTTGAATTCACCTATCTAGGTTATTTTTCACATGGACTGTGGGAAGGTCAAATTAGAGCCTACCTCAAGATACGCACTTGGATCCTACCTCCAGAGATTCTGCTTTAATTGACCCATAGTGGCCTGAACCTCAAATATTTAAAAGCTTCCCAGGTGATTCTAATATGCAGACAAGGTTGAGGACCACTGCACGAAAACTTACCTCTTACATAAACTGATGTTAACACACTCCTGCTTTATTTTCAGTGTTATTTATAAAGGAGTTTAGTTCCAAGTTTGGTTTAAAATGTGCTTTTGGAAGTCTGTCAAATTACTGCAAATGGTGATTGTAAACTAAACATTCTTTACAGCCAAGGGAAAAAGAAAATATAATTAGTAGATGCACCTTCACTCATCTCTGAAGTAATCAATGAATCCATTACAAAATTCCCAAGAGCCAATTCTTTGGAACTTCCAAAGAACATTACTGGTGTTACAAAAAAAAATTTTTTTTAAGTCATACAAAAAAATCCAATATCAAATAATTTGGGGTTAAATCATACTTTTCTTTTCTACCGATTTCTTAGAAACATGGTAATAGGCTGTAAATCCCCAAGAGGAACAGAATTCCCTGTGTAGCATGCAGTAAGTGTGTTGAATGATTCAAGGAACCATGGGCCTAATGTTTTATGGAACACAATTTTGGAAATGCAGTCCAAGGATGTCTCTTTTTTGTTTGTTTGTTTTTTGGTTTTTGGTGGTACGCGGGCCTCTCACTGTTGTGGTCTCTCCCTTTGCGGAGCACAGGCTCCGGACGCGCAAGCTCAGCGGCCATGGCTCACAGGCCCAGCCGCTCCGCGGCATGTGGGATCCTCCCACACCAGGGCACGAACCCGTGTCCCCTGCATCGGCAGGCGGATTCTCAACCACTGCACCACCAGGGAAGCCCAAGGATGTCTCTTTTAAGGCAATAATAAATACGACCTAAAACCAAAAATGTTATCCAAAGATTTTACTCTGCAGGTCTGATATACCACTTGCTTTTTAATGTTCTCTTTTGGATATATCATTATATTGCCTTCAAATATTTGGAAATTTTATACTACAGTCCCAGCATAGCAGTTAAGGTTACAAACTTAGGAGCAAAAATTTTTAGCTTCACATACAGCATTTTTTACTTAATCTGTCTATGCTTGTTTCTTCACCTGTCAAATGGGGAAATGTATCACACCTACTACATGGTAGGTTGTGCTTGCTAAACTTAAGTTGTTGACATTCCGTTACAATAACAAGAGTGATTTAAAAGTGAGGTACCAAACTGCCATATAAAGAATTTCAAAGGAAATTTCTGAGAATCCATGCCATAACTTCTGAACCCTCTGACCTACTTTGAGAATATGAAAGAATTGAGAAAGGCAAAGAGAAGGAATATTTGTGAAGAGACAGCACTTTGGAAAGAGCTGTTGCCTAGTTAATAGGCTTCACCACCTCACTCTGTTGAGAAGGACTCAGATGGATCCCCTTGGTGACCCTGAGTGGTACATCCCTGCACTTTGGGGACTGCAGGCCTGCCATCTGCCTTCTGTCCAGGAAATCTAGAGGACCACGGATGGTTGAATAACTGCTCTGGGGGCAGGTCCATTTGTATTGCCAGAGGTTTTCAGAGTATAGGACATTAGAGTGTTTCCTGTGGACCAGATGAGAGAGAATCTGGTCCAATAGGGGTCCAGCAAGAGGCTGGAGGTGGGGCCAGATTCCTCAGGTCCAAAGCAGGAGATGCAAGTAACCACCTGGAATCCAAGTGGCTCTGCCAGCCAGCAACAAGGGAACTGCAGGAGGGAGGTCACCAGCAAACATAATCATGAAGACTCCACAAAAGTGCCCCAGGAGGAAAGAATCAGCTTTAAACCAAAAGGCCCAAGATGAGTAAATAGAGAAAGGCTAATGAGGGCCTCTTTCCAGAGCAGACTTACCAGGGAGGCAGGCTCTTGCTGGGCCGAGGGAGGTTTGCCTGTTAAATTAAGGTCAGAGCTTAGTTAATATCTTGGGCCCCCAAATCTAATTACTGAATTGAGCCTTGTTCATGATCTTAATTGACAGGAGGATGATCTATTACTTAAACATGAGCAGAAAAGTCATGGGGTCTGGAGAAATTTTCATCCAGGAGCACCCAGTGATTACTGGGGCAGGAAAGATGAAAATAAAGATGATTTGATGATTTGCTGTTATACCATGAGTCCTGCACCAGCTACATTACATATTTTTAAATATATATATTATATATATATAATTTATACTTACATATTATAAATATATACTAATATACAACATAGTGTATATATTAATATACATAATAAATATTATATATATGTATTTTTAGGACAAGTTTCATAAATTCTCGTGAATTGAGGGACGATAATGCCCTCAGTTTTACACCCATGCTATTCAAAATGTGGTCCATGAACCAGCAGCATCGATATCATCTGAGAGTTTTGTAGAAACGCAAAACCTCAAGCCTCATCCCAGACCTGTTGAATCAGAACCTGGATTTTAACAAGATCCCCAGGGGACTCATATGCATATTAAAGTTAAAGAAGTATTACCTTATACCACCTGGCTGTCCATAAGAAAATCCTCGTGAGATTTTAATACCTACTAATTGTGACATAACCAGTCCACTGAAGTTCATCATCAAGGACTCATAATAACAATAAATATGTTATAGCACTTTGGCATTTTCAAAACTCACTTTATCTCTGTTATACTCACAATTAACTGGTTAATTTTTAATCCGGTTTAGGCTTTTCACCTGTACACTTTGTGCACATGCAACTGGTCAGACAGTGACAATAAAACCTGTTTCTAACACCTGGTGTTCCCAGACCACCTTCTAATACTAAAGGAAGATTAGATAGTTCAGTGTCTGTTATTGGGCAAAATACACTTATCACCTTATCTTTGCAGTTTAGCCACAGAGCTTCCAGATGCTGTGGGTAATAAGTGAGACAGCTTTCCAGATTATCATAGCCTCAGGAAAACTTGCTTTTCCAGCCTTATCAGAAGAAATGGAGACAAATTACCTCCTTTGGCTCTTCACTCCCCTTTATATCAGCCTCTCTCACTAACTGGGAGCCCCTGGCTACAATAAAGAGGCAAATTACCATCTGAGTTTTGGTGGGTGGATTCAAGGACAGAACCTGCAAACATAGGTTTCACTTTGGAGAGCCAAATAAAATGCAACATCCTACTAGAGAGGTACCTAAGACCCATGCCAAGTGTAAGCAGCATGGGCTTATGGTACATGGAGGATAACAAATGAGTATTTATTGGATGAATAAATAAATCATAAATTAATACTTACATGAGATGAATTAGTCTGGAATTCATATCTTTTTTTTTTTTTTTTTTTTTTTTTTTTTTTTTTTGCGGTACGCGGGCCTCTCACTGTTGTGGCCTCTCCCGTTGCGGAGCACAGGCTCCGGACGCACAGGCTTAGCGGCCACGGCTCATGGGCCTAGCCGCTCCCCTGCATCGGCAGGCGGACTCTCAACCACTGCGCCACCAGGGAAGCCTTTGGAATTCATATCTTTTAGGCTGATTTGTGTTCCTAAATCCCTATAGTGCCCTGATGAATGAAATCTTATGCAATATTTCTTTTTTCATTCCTTCTCATGCCTGAACTCACCTTTTAGCTGTAGGGATTCCATTTGTTTCAGCAGAAAAATATTATAATCCAGACAAGGCCACTGTCATAAGATCACTAGCTGTGGTGTTGGAAGTTTAATCTGGGTTGCATCACTTATAGCCTGTATAATCTTGGGTAGTGACCTGACTTTTGGAGCCTCTCCATCCTCCCTTGTAAAATAAGACTTGTCTATAGGATTCTAAACAATCCTATAGACAATACCTTGTTTATAGTATTATTTTGTGATTTAAAGAGCATAACATCTATGGAAGTTTGTAGCATAATGTGGATATGTAGTAAGTCCTCAATAACTTACTGTACCTTTCTCATTACCTCACCCCCACCCTAGATACATTGTTCTGGCTTTGCTTAAATCTTATCCCTGTCCATATTAGATTCAACCCCTGAGGGTAATTTAAGTTATCTACCTCTGCAAAGTGTTCTTAGAGGCAGAGCATAGAATTTGCTTTATTTTTCTACTTTCAAGTCCATTTGTTCATTCATTCACACATTCTTTCAAATGATCATTTACTGTGTACCTAGCAAGCATCAAATATAATCCCAATATATCCAACTAGAAATAAGCCTCATTAAGAGAAAATTCTATAATGGGTGCTACAATCAAAATGCTTGCTGCTTGTTCTACTTTGCATCAAGGTCCACATGGATAGAAGTTCATCCACTCATAATGCCAATGGAAATGGATCAATAGCAAATTTCTCAAGAGTAGATATATAAAAGTTCTAATAGGTCACTTCATAATAAAACATGTTTGAGTAAAAATTACAGATATATGCATCAGGTCATATTTATGTCCAATTTTTTCCAGAAAAAAGCTCAAAATATTACACTATCTGATTCAGAATGGACACCTGTCAACATTTTTAAACTCCATTTGGTGAGAAGTGGCCTTTCCTAAATGCAGTCTAAATTCTCCAAGGTGTTGAGCTATAGATGCCATGATTCTTCCTGAGCAAGACCATTAAGCATCACACTCGGTAAGCACACACAGGACATTTTGATTAATCCTGCTCGTATTAGGTAATTTTACATTGACAGGCACTTTAAAATCTTCAAAGCCACATGGATCAAACTAAGAAAACTAATACTAACAGTCTGTAGGGAGCTAGAACACTATTTTAGGTGTTGGATTAGAAAGAAAAATGATTTAGCCTCAGTTGCAAGTGACTTTATAACTTGTATCTTCTGGGGAGAAAAAAACTATCTCAAGAAAAAAATATCTAACCTATAAATTTCGTAGATGCTTTCAACAATAAAGGCAGGAAATGCAAGTGAAAAAAAAATCTCAGAAAGAAGGTATACTTTGAAAGACAATGTATTAAGTCCTGGGAACATCGGTGACTACAAAGATGAATAAACCTAGTTTAGGCAGTAGTTGGAGACTTTGAGGAGAAGAGAAACTTCCTGGTAGAAGGGTTGGCAAGAGATCCAACTGAGCAGAAGGTGGGATGCAGGAGCAGAACTTGCGGCTTCTCTTGGATTGTGCCACATCGCTAGGTTTTAGGAAATGAGCATGCTGAAACACAGACCATCAAATGTTTAAACACTGTTCAGAATTGTACCTCATCCTGTTCAGCTGGCAACAGGATTTCATGTCTTTCCAATGAGCTTCACACACTTTAAATCTAGCATAAATAAGGCCTCATCCTCATTCAGGATTCAGGTGACTCATCTTGATTCCCCAGCATTCTGCCCAGATCAGAGCAGGTATTCTGTAAATATCTGCTCAATGAGGGATGCTGAACTGAACTAGAATTTTGTTTAGATGTTCCTGTACCCCAAGATTTTGAAATTAATTGTGACCTTTTAGTGTATGTATGTATGTGTGTGTGTTTTCCCTCTAATAGAAATTAAACTAACAAAATAGACTTTATTAAAAAGGCCCAATAAAAGTTGCTCTATAAAAAAAGTTTAGTTGCTCTATAAGGTACCTTCTGCTCTACCAACAAGCCTGGCTGGAAAGAGTTGGCTAATAGCAATGGCTTTCAATTAATTAAATCAGCTGAGCAAACTGTCCATTTTAAGTTTATTTCCATTTCTCCTGATTCTTTTCTCATAAAGTAACCTGTAAAGATCTAAAAACAAAACTTTATTTGAAAAAGGGTAATTTTTAGTGAATGGAATAATTTCAACATGACTGCCAAGAATTTTTCATCTTTATCTAGCTTTTTTTTTATGATAGATGAAATTACTGATTTGACCAAGTTGTTACATCGTAAATGATACTAAGTTACAGCTTTTATTAATTTGTGTTTAATTTGCCATTTTAACTAAAATTATTGTCAGTAAAGGTCATCAAGTTTTCTGTAATTTTTGCAAATCTCAATGAAATTTTATATGTGCAGAAAGACCATCGCTGTATATCTATATGATTTCACTGGGCAGTTTTAGAATTGTCATAACTACTAGTGTATCTGTTTAGTAGTCATGGCTCTTAAATCTATAAACACACTACACTTTAATTAACTATATAACAGAATAAATCAGAGTAAGAGAGTTTGCTTTAAGCATACTTTTTGTGAGCAGCATTAGAAGTATAATCCAAAAAATTGCAATTGGAAAGAAACAATAACAAATAAACATAACCTAACAGTATCTTATTAATATGTTCTCAATGAATGTCTGGCTGAATGAGTGGACACAGAGAAGACAAATAACACAACTGTGGAATGTGTAAGTTTACGGATGAAGAACTATAGAAAAACTTTCTGTACATAGAAGAAATAGAAGAATATGTTTTTATATTCAAGATATCTCAAAGTTGATAAAAAATGTTCAAGTAGGTGCTAGAAAGATAGGAAAATAGAGAAAAATCATTTAGATCAATGTATGAATGTTTTCATTCTCCACTATTGATTTGAAATAATAGAAAATATTAAAATCCAAGAACAATTACAGGTTTAATGTATTGAGGAAGAAGGAAATTTTAATTAAATTTTGCAAACAGAATAAATCTCATTTAAGTATGAACGGCTCTTCAAAAAGGAATTAATAATAAAAATGCTAATGTAAGTTGAAAAAAATCAAGAGCATTGAAAAAAATTAAGACAAAAAGACAAAATTAATTTATAAAGACAGATTATTCCAACACAATAAACACCAATAATGCAATAGCAGAGAAACATAATAGGAAGTCAGGAAGGAACTAGTTTCACAGTAATAGATTTACAGAAAGAAAAACATGTCTGAAAGAGCCATTAGGAAATTTCCTGGCATAATGTGGGTTAACAGAAACTGAACATGACATTTATTTTATAGACAATACACACACCATAGTATGGCCTATGCATTAAAAAGGAGTTATTTAGAGTTGACATTTGCTTCTTGTTGAATTCCTTAAGGAAAGCTAAGTCTAAATTAAGAATTTCACCTTGTGATTTTTAAATTGTGTTTCCAGTAATTATATATGAAAAATGAAAGGTCAAAGAAAAAAATAACTTTTAGAAAAATATGTATCTCTCTATCAAAGTGCTTCATGTTCCAAGTCTTTAAAAACATCTATAAGATGACACAGCATTAACAAAGATCAAATAATGATGATTTTATCTTCCTAAGTAAATCCCTTTTCTATTTTGATAAAGGAGAGAAAAAGTAATCATAAAGTTCTTCCAAGCTCACTACAACTCTTAGCTTTAAAAATTGGGGAGATATGGGCTTCCCTGGTGGCGCAGTGGTTGAGAATCCACCTGCGGATGCAGCGACACGGGTTCGTGCCCCGGTCCGGGAAGATCCCACATGCCGCGGAGCGGCTGGAACCGAGAGCCGTGGCCGCTGGGCCTGTGCGTCCGGAGCCTGTGCTCCGCAACGGGAGAAGCCACAGCAGTGAGAGGCCCGCGTACCACCAAAAAAAAAAAAAAAAAAAAATTGGGGAGATGGATCATTTTCTATGGGGAAAATAATTCAAAAGGTCACGAATTTTTAAAGAAACATTAATTTTGCTCTTGTCACCATGAATGTAATTGACTAATTTACTTCTGCATCAAGTACCATTTCTTATTAGTGCCTGAAATAGTTAACACCTTCCTCCTCCCCAGCAGGTGCTTACTTTCTGACACACTAGATCTGTTTTCTACAATGCAAACCCAAAATTAACTGGAAAAGAACAAAGTGAAACCTAATCTTCACCCACAAGAATAACTCTAAACACAATGACCATCACGCCAGACAAAAGAGACAAAATTTCATATTTACAGTCTAACATCGCTTAAAAATACTTGGAGGTAACTCATCCTTTAAACATTCAAGGTTAAGGTGTTTCTGGTTGAATTACTAAACTAGCCTTAAAGTAAAATACATGGTTCTGTTGTATTTTTAATTATGCTTGGCTAAACATCTATCCAAAACAGTAGTAAATTGCACCAGTTTCAAGAGCTAGGCTGTCTCTGCATTTTATGAAGAGTAAGAGGAATGAAGGTCCATGGTGCATTCTCCCAGACTCTTTCTCAGTCTTCTGGATTCCTCAATGAATATTTGATTTTAAAAATTGATGAGGCGGGCTTCCCTGGTGGCGCAGTGGTTGAGAATCCGCCTGCCAATGCAGGGGACCCGGCTTCGTGCCCCGGTCCGGGAAGATCCCACATGCCGCGGAGCGGCTGGGCCCGTGAGCCATGGCCACTGAGCCTGCGCGTCCGGAGCCTGTGCTCCGCAACGGGAGAGGCCACAGCAGTGAGAGGCCCACATACCGCAAAAAAAAAAAAAAAAAAAAAAACAACAACAACAACAACAAATTGATGAGGGAAGGAAGGCAGGGAGGGAGGAATGAAAGGAGGGAAGAATAAAGGAGATTTTTTGTGTGATTTAAAAGTGCTTGAACTGTCTCAAAAATCACTGGCAAAACAAGCCAATCAAAGGTTATATTAATTTTGGAGGTACAGCAGGCAGGCGATCCCCCACCTGAAAAATAAAGAGACTTCCATCTGCCTTTCCTTAAGGCCTAAAATTTCTCATATGTAACAAGGACTTTTAAAACCACAATCAGTTTAAGTGTGAACTGTCTGAGTTGCTATGACTGAAATTTAATTTCACGTAGCAGTATTTCTCAAATGTGATCAATTACTGGCCATGTCATGGTTTCCATGTGACAGTGCTGGTTTGCACTTGGCCTACCAGAATAATTATTAGTAGAAACCCACTTCACTCTCAAAAGTGTTCTGGTATGGAAAATAATTTACACATGGTCACTCAACCAATGGCTAATTGCATTTGAAAATCCTGGTTCTTGTTAAAAGTAGAGCTTCCTGCGTTCTACCTTGAACCTAATAAATTAGGACCTCTAAGGGGCAAGCCCAGAGTATGCATTTTAACAAGCACCCCCTAGGTAATTGTTAGGATTACTAAAGTTTGAGAACTACTTCATTAATATATAATAGAGAGTATTAGATTTCAGCGAGGAGAAAACTTGCAAGACCGGTGAATGAAAATAAACAGGGAGAAGGTGACATTAATGATATACCTAAAGCCACCAATATATAATTCTATTTATTTGGCAAGTTTCTTTATAGCCTGTATCCACTACCACCAGAACATCTACTTGTGTCCCATGGCAGTGGGATTAGTAAACTGGTACAGGTATGAAGACGCTAGCACTGGAGGACTTCATCCGGCTTATGTAATTTACACTTGTTTTGATTCTCTGCTTGCCTTTACTCCAAGTTTTTGTATCTTTACTTCTTGTCCATTTGACCCAGTTCTCTCACTAAACCAGCTACACTAGATGCTGTTTTTCATTCCTCCCCATGCCATCTCCTCTGTACATCCAAATTTCAACTTTAGAAAAATAAATACAGTTATTCCAATAATTAATGCTGAGATTTTTCCATCGCAGAATTAAGGGAAGAGGAAAGGCAGTGTAACCCCATGAAGAAAGAGATTAGCTTGGAAGTCTTCCTTTCTTCTTATAGTTTTCTTCTTCACAAATAATTGATGATTTTTTTAATTAAAATGAAGCATCCACATCTAGGACCACCCCATACATAGGTAGTCTTTAATTTCTGTATTAGCTAACTAATATTCTTTGGTTATGAAGAACGTAAAACAACACTGGCTAATTTAGACAACCAAGGAAGATTATGGGAGGGGTTTCAGAGTATTTCATGAAATCCAATGAAGGGGTAAAGGACAAAGGCTTAAAAGGACAGGAATTGGTGAGCTTCCAGGGCATCAATGAGTTTATAGATCTCTCTCTAGAATTTCCACTAATGTGACTGGGATCAAATGGCTTTCCAACTCTCTGTCTCACCATTCCAAATGTTAATCATCGAGATGCCTAACATAATCAAGTGGAAACTCCCAGACAGACATCTATGACTAGGTAGACAGAATCACATAGCACAGATAAAATCTCCTGGGCCTATGTCTATGCGCAAAGAAATAATCTCTCTGAGAAAGGAGAAATCACAGTTGACCATACAGCTACCCCAAAGCCATCTGCTACAATCCACCCTTCTGGCTGCCCAGAGTACACACATGCACACACACACACACACACACACACACACATTCATTCATTCATTCATTCATTCTCTCTGCCTCTGTCTCTCTTTCTCTCTAATACATACCTTTTTTTCCTATATCCAAAAACAAAAAACAAACAAAAAAAAAAACCACTCATAACACATGATCGAACCAATTCTCGCACAACAGCCATGGGAGACAACCACAGTCATTTCCAGCCACTGCACACAGAGGTGAGATATTGGCTGTGGAGCCCAGGAGCTCTGGCTTGTGTCCATTCCTCTTCAGTTCTGTCACAATCCCATCTCAGTATTCTACAGCCTATAGACTACATGATAAATTCAACCACTACTTAGATAACATATACCCCTGGAAGAAAGAGGAAAGAAAAAGGAAAAAATAATTATTTAAATTATCATTTTAAAAGGAAACACGAGAATAAATAGCATATTAGCAAGCAAATACTGGTGCAAGTCCCCCATTCTGCGGGCATGCACAAGAATGCTGGTGACTTATAAGATAGATTTCTTCTCAACTTGTTCCAAGTTCTCCTGGCTTTCAGCCAACACCACAGCTTGCCAAGGATCTTTGCCCTGATAGCACAAAGAATCTAACATATCTAGGTGGCAGTTTCAGCTCCCAATTCAATAAAACCTACACTTTTTTTAACCCTTAGATGAAGCATCCCTTCAATGAACACTGAATTCCTTACACTAAAGAGTTAAAGAAATAATTTTAAAGAATTAAAGCCACTGGGGCTTCCCTGGTGGCGCAGTGGTTGAGAGTCCGCCTGCCAATGCAGGGGACACGGGTTCATGCCCCGGTCTGGGAAGATCCCACATGCCACGGAGCGGCTAAGCCCGTGAGCCGTGGCCGCTGAGCCTGCGCTTCTGGAGCCTGTGCTCCGCAATGGGAGAGGCCACAACAGTGAGAGGCCCGCTTACCACAAAAAAAAAAAAAAAAAGAATTAAAGCCAAAACTCTGAAAGTGAAAGAGTAGCTGTAGTGTAAGAGGTGTCTTCACCCCTAGGTCCTAGGTTGCATTCTGGCTATGAAAACAATATCAAACATATTGGTCACTGGTTCTGCTCATGTTCTACATCCTACACCAGAGCACACCAATGTCACAAGGGACTACTTCTTAGATAGTGTTGTGGCTAAGTTTCCAATGAAGTCTAGCTTCATCAGGGTGATTGGATATCTATACAGTAAGGCCAGGCAGTTAGTAACCTATTGCCTTGCTTGTTTGGCGATGCAGTAAGTTCATTGGTCAGAAGCCATGTATGGAATCCTGTGATGCTTTAGAGGCATATAAGTAGGGAAAGAGAGTCCAAATCCAGAAAGACTATTCCAGTGATGATAAATGCTGCTCCTCCATGATGAAAGGGCATTTCCAACTCAAAATAATTTATCTGCCACAGGGTAGTAGATCAGGTCCCCTAGAAGCACATTGCTAGTCACTGTTGCTAATAGTATATGAATCAGTTTTGCTGAAAGGAAATTTATGTTGTTGAGTCCAAGCATTACCTCCATGCTGGCCATCATAGCTGTTATATCCATGAACCAATAGACTAGCTGGAGAAGGAGGATGACTGGCTCCCATAGAAGGAGTCATTTTGTTCTCCTGGTTATTAAGAGCCTCTTAATAATGCAGGCCTCTTAGTGAGCATTCACATGGACACAGATATTCTCACACTCTGGGCCCATTCTGAAAGGTCCATCCACTCTCCCCTAAAACCTTCTTGTCATCAGTTCTCCAGTCTTGATCCTTCTAAGTCCCTGACCATCTAGTCAGACCAGAACAACAAAATTACCCAGTGTGTACTCATTCAACCCTAACCATTTCTAAAATATTGCCACTGTTGCAAGCCCCCTGCCCCGGTATATCCACCATTGCCCAAGTCAGTCTGGTTCTTTCCTCAGAGACATTTCTGACTCCCTACAATTCAGCAATAAAAGGGTTAACATCTGGCACAACAGGGGGTCTTCAGCCCCAGTTTCAGTGATAGATTCCAATTGCCTTTCTTGTTACAGATTTTGAATATCACCTCTGTGCTCACCTCTGAGCACCTCTGTTCTTAAGACATATGGGAACATATGTATATGTATAACTGATTCACTTTGTTGTAAAGCAGAAACTAACACACCATTGTAAAGCAATTATACATACTCCAATAAAGATGTTAAAAAAAAAAGATAATATGGAATAGGGTGAAACAGGTGGGGGTATAGATAAAACGTGACAGCCATCAGTTGGTAAATATTAAAGCTGGATGAGTTCATGGGTATACGAGGAACACTCACAGTATTTTGTATACTTTTGTATATGTTTAAAATTTGTGATAATTGTTTAAAAACAAGACAACACTGTAGAAAATAGTTTGGCAGTTTCTCAAAGGTTAAACGTAGAGCTACCATATGATCCAACAGCTCTGCTACTACCTACACTGCACATCTAAGAGAACTGAAAGCAGGGATTTGAACAAATATTTGTACACCAATGATCATAGCAGCATGATTCACAATAGCTACAAGGTGGAAACAACCCAAGTGTCAATCAACCAATGAATAACAAACTATGGTATATAGACACAGTGGGATTTGCTAAGCCAAAAAAGGAATGGCATTTTGTTACATGCTATAACATGGATGAACCTTGAAAACACTATGTTTAGTGAAATAAGCCAGACATAGAAGGACAAATATTGTAGATTCCACTTACAGGAGGTACCTAGAATAGGCAAATTCATAGATACAGAAAATAGAATAGTGGTTACTAAGGGCTGGTGGGAGGGAAAATGGGGTTGTTACTGTTTGATGGTTACAGAGTTTTTGTTGAGGGTGATGAAAAAGTTTTGGTTATAGACAGTGGTGATGGTTACACAACACTGTGACTGTATTTAATGCCACTGAACTGCATATTTATAAATGGTTAAAATAAATATGATTTATGTATATTTTACCACAATAAGAAAAAGAGGAATAAAAAAAAAGAATCAGTGTAGATGCTGACCTTAGGCAAAGTAGACAATAAAAATGTTTCCTTCTAGACAAAGTGAACATAAAATTACTGCTCAAAATTTAACTATTGTAAGCATTTCCCTTCTCAATTGTAGTTCAGGGCCACCCTGAAGAACAGCAGAACTTCCTCTCATCTGTCTGCTGCCAGCGTATCATGCAAAGCCATCTGTACACCAGGTTCAAGTTACTCTGTCCCTGGTCCACTAGTCATAGGAAACTCCCCAGGAGTCATAAGGAAGAAAGAGTAATGTAGAAGGGCAACTACCTGCTCATACTATTTACCTGTGTCTTCAGGCTTCTCATAGACTCAGCCTCATAGGTTTCTCTTCCATCTCAACCCACTTGATGTGGATTACTTCTGGGAATGCCTGGCTTTATGCTAAGTGTCTGAGATGACACTATTTCATGTCAGGCATTGAGGTACCATGGCCATCTTATGCCAGATGGATGAGTGATTCAGTCTCTACATGAACTTGGCAATAAGCCAGGACTCATTTCTCAATGAAGAGTCACTTGATAAAGTAGCCTTTGCATTTTCCCAAACACAAAAGGTCTCCTCTGCGGTGGTCTTGCTGGGGGTTGTCCTGGGCTCCATACAGCTTTTGCATGGGCTACAGACTATTCCAGCAGCACTGGATTCACTAGCTCATAAGAGCCGAGGCAGAGATGCTTGCCTTGCTGCTAGGACTGGCTAGACAGCCCCCTCCCACATTGGGCCCCACTCCAAATGGACAGCTTTTGGGGTGTCACCCAGAAAAATGTCACAGTATGACACCCCAAAGTGGCAATACTATGTTTAAAATCCAAAGAGACCCCAACTCACTGTGCCTGGTAAATTAAATTCTCTTTTAAAAAATATTGTGAATGAATGTTTCACTACCTCATATAAATTACAAACTCAATATTTAACTTCAAAGTGCTAAATTTTCAAAGTGCTGCTCTATTATAGTAATCAAACTTGGTCATATTTTTTCTGACTTTATTTCATTCATTCATTCCTTATTTAAACTTATCTGCTTACAAAAGGAATTGAAAGTGCCTTGTCATGTCACATTATTGCTTTTTCCTAATGGTAGCAAGTAGTTACAGAGTAAGATAGCATCTTATAAAATTCAAGTAAATTCATTTAGCTACATTTAGCTTCTATGTTATGAATGCATATGCAAAAATATGCCCGTTTGGAAAACTATTTAAAAACCATTCAAAAACTCTTAGAATCTTTATCTTTTGTGCGGGACAAGCAAAAGAAATATCACCCTGCCTGAACTAGAAATCATCTTTTGCCATTCTCTTTCTTTGGAAGCCACCAAAGCTAAGACTTTTTTTTTTTTTTTTTTTTTTTTTTTTGTGGTACGCGGGCCTCTCACTGTCGTGGCCTCTCCCGTTGCGGAGCACAGGCTCCGGACGCGCAGGCTCAGCGGCCATGGCTCACGGGCCCAGCCGCTCCGCGGCACGAACCTGTATCCCCTGCATTGGCAGGCGGACTCTCAACCACTGCGCCACCAGGGAAGCTCCTATAATTGGAGTTTTAAGCAAAGGATTTGGGAAAAGAATAATCGATTTGCCTGCTGTTATCGTAACCTTTTTTTTTTAAGTCTAGTCTTAAGATTCTAATGGCTTCAAATACTGCTGAGTCTAATGCTTATTCAATACTGATTTCACATAAAAAATGATTAATTCACAAGTTTCTTTAAGACATAAAATATAGAATATGAAAATTCAGTGACCCATCCATATCATATGTTCCTACCAATCTAACATATTTTAGTAGAAATCACTTACTGTCTGTTTTGCAGAAAGAACACAGTTTATCTGAAACCATAGTCAGATGAAACTTCAGGATGTATTAAAGTGCTGGCAAAGGAAAGTAAACAAATAAAAGCATAGTCATGAAATGAAAGACGGGCCAAATACAATTATATATAACAGTAAAAATAATTAACCCAAGTGAATTACCAAATGTGCTAATGGTGCAATTTAAAGATGAATTGGGTGATTTAATTGTTATCAATGTGATTTCTGATATAGAGGCTTTTTTTTTTTTCTTTTTGTGTCTAGCTCTGTTCTAGATGGATGTTTCTTCAAGAATGGCCCACAAACCAACAAACCAGGGAAAAAAGACAAAGGTGGGAAAAGGTCAGGTTGAAGAAGGAAAGGAAAACAGAAAGAGCAGGGAAAGGAGTATTTCCTCATTGTAAACCAGTAAGTATTTACTGTGTCTTCTCTGACCCAGGCTGCATGCTGGGATTGGCAACAAAAGTCAATAGGCCTTACTGCTCCAAGCCTACCAACTGTTGGAAAAAGTCAACCAGAGAATGTGACCACCAGTTAACCAAGAGCTGGACCTGGGCAACTGGGGGCTTCTTACACCCTCCCCTGTCATTGGAATTTACATTCCGCCCACCATTCTCACAGTGGGAGCCATTTCAAGGACATAGCATTGAGAGAGCTATGTGTTATTGAGACCATCTGGACAGTATATGTGACAGAACACCATTATGTACTCTGTATGTACTCCTAAGATTCTAGTGGGCAAATGAGGACATCTGCTCATCTTGCAGCCACCCAAAACTAGCCTTGTGCGTAAGTTCCCTTGCTTATTAACTGCCACCTACCAATATAGAGTCACCTGCCTCTTTCTTTGGTCTCTCCTTTCTCTCTGCATGGGGGTGAGGGTGGGGTCGGGGTGTGGGTCAGTTTCAAATTTCACCCAGGGAGCTCCTGAGGTTGTGAACTAACACCAACCAATTCTTAGTAACTCTTCTTGTGGTCCCTGAGTAAAAACATAGTTACTTACCACTATTTGAACAGGAGGGAGGAGAGAATGGAACACAGAGTTCCTTACAGAGTTTTGTGTCTGGATCCTGTGAGCCCTCCCTTAGTGTCTGTACCTTACCAAAGCTATCCCAGCCTCTTTGTTCCATAGAGCCAATGGTTCTCAAAGTTTAGTGTACATTGGAATAACCTAGGGAGATAGCTTAGAATCCAAAATCTTGGGCCTCAACCCAAAGGTTAATCCACCAGGCCTGGGATGGAGGGTACATTGTTAATGAGCCTCTCAGGTGCTACTCATGTACAATGAAGTTGAAAAATCACTACCCTAGAGAGACAGATTCCAGACCAGCAGAGGAAACACACATTCTCATTTGAATTTTTAGAAATGCAGAGAGTAGTTATAGTCATTGGAAAGGTTGAGGATATATCAAGAAGGCCATTTCATATTAGAATAAAAATTGTAAGATTATATTAGAATAAAGATTGAATGGTAGTGGTAATAAGGAATGGTTCCCACATGGCTTCAAACATTTTTTAAACTCTTCTAATATTGTTTTCTGCTTTACATAATGAAGACGTATTTCTGACATGAAAAAAGTAGAACATTTATGACTAAATCTTGTGGTTAAAGTAGAAGGCTTAAACATAAATAGCAAACTCAACACGGTTAGCAAAAACAGGGCAACAGAATGACATGTTGATCTTTATAAACTTATAGTTGCTGGAGTCCCACTCCAGACCTACTGAGTCAGAATCTTTGGGGCTAAACCCCAGCCAAGGAGCACTTTGATACACTGTTAAGAGCCTGGAACCACTGCTTTAAACTTGGGCCACAGATAAACTACTGCCACCTGAAGGAAATGTACCTAGGTTTCTGAATGATGGTTTCCTTTGCAAGCTGAATCTACCATGCTAAACTGTTTAACTGACAATCACAATTATAAGCATTAAAAAGTAAATATATAGAAAATGTTAAAATTATTATCTACATATTTGTTTATTTTTATGCAAAATATTTTAAAGCCTAAAATATAATTAGGTTTATATAGTTTTATCATTTATAAAGATATTCACATGCATTAATTAGAGTAACATTTTAGAATGGAAGTTATTGTCCACATTTTACTCATGAAGAAACGGGCTTACAGAGGGTAAATTAGTGCAGTGATTCCCAAGTTTGTTTGCATGTTAAAATCAGTCACCTGGGGAACGTCAAAAAATACTGATGCCTGTGTCACAGCCTTAAAGAATGAGATTTAATTGGTCTTGGCTGTTGCCTGGGTCTTGGAATTTTTTAAAGAGACCCTATGATTCTAATTTGCAGACACGTATGAGAAACACTGGACTAGCCCCAAATCACTCAGATAGTAATTAACAAGGTTGGAGTTCAGGCATTCTGACGTTAAGTTAATACTCATGGAATTGTATTTGGCATAAAGATCAAAGATAACCATTAACCTCAACTAATACTTATTAAGTTTCTCAATAGAACAGGATTTCCAAATTTCTCTGGCCATAAGAATCACCTGGGTTGGGTGTTAAAAATACAGATTCTCAGGACCTTCCACAGAATTTTCTGATTCTGTAGACTGGGAAAGGGCCAAAAGGGCTGGAGAATGCTCATGTTTTACAAGCTATTTGGGATGCTATAACAGAATACTGTAGACTGAGTGGCTTGTAAATAACAGAAATTTCTCATAGTTCTGGAGGCTGGGAAGTCCAAGATCAAGACACTGGCACATTCATTGTCTGGTTAGAGCCAACTCTCTGGTTCATTGATGGTCCTCTTCTTGCTGTGTTTTCACAGAGGGAGGGAGCTCTCTGGGATTTCTTTTATGAGGGCACTAATCCTACTCATGAGAACTCTGCCCTCATGACCTAATCACCTCCCAAAGTCTCCACCTCAAAATAGCTTCGCATTTGGGGATTAGATTTCAACATATATACAAATTTGGAAGGAAACACACATTTATAGTCTATAGAAAAAGTGCGGGCTTCCCTGGTGGCGCAGTGGTTGAGAATCCACCTGCCAATGCAGGAGACACGGGTTCGTGCCCTGGTCCGGGAAGATCCCACATGCCGCGGAGCAACTAAGCCCGTGAGCCATGGCCGCTAGGCCTGCGCGTCCGGAGCCTGTGCTCCGCAACGGGAGAGGCCACAACAGTGAGAGGCCCGCATACCACAAAAAAAAAAAAAAAAAAAAAAAAAAAAAAAAAAAAAAAGTGCTTACATGATTTTTAGGATAAAATAAGTGTGGAAGAAACTAACAAAGAATATCAAGCCATATCAGTATTACATAATAATAGTTTTTATTTTTTTAAACATCTTTATTGGAGTATAATTGCTTTACAATGGTGTGTTAGTTTCTGCTGTATAACAAAGTGAATCAGCTATACATATACATATATCCCCATATCTCCTCCCTCTTGCATCTCCCTCCCACCCTCCTTATTCCACCCCTCTAGGTGGTCCCAAAGCACCGGGCTGATCTCCCTGTGCTATGCGGCTGCTTCCCACTAATAATAATAGTTTTGAATGTAAAATTTAGGTTTAAAAAAATGGCGAAGAATTAATGGAGAGACCTTACCAACACAAAGCCAAGAGAAATAACTGACATCCACCCTCAGAGGGCCTAGTTGTATACAAACTATGCATTCATTAATTCAACAAACTTTCATTAAACATCTAAGATTGTACATCTAAAGCACTCTGGTAGATGTGGAGGGGACACACAAGATGAAGAAGTCAGAGTTCTTCCCTTCAAAGACCCAATTACCTATGTACATCTCTTGTGGGAAAATACAAACTGTTTCAGCTGGGTGTGGATTGTAAGTCCAGTAGTCCTTATTTTCCCGATTGAGAAAGTTTTCGATTAAGATTGTTTCAGCAAGCCTTTAATGAGAACTCTAACAGGCGTTTGGGAGATACAGAAAATGTTGTGGCAGCAGTTGTGGTCATGATAAGAGAAGGGCCAGGAGGTGCTGGGGAACCTTAAACTCGGAGTTGAAGGACACCTTCAGTGAGAGTTTGGCCTTGGCAGTTGCGGATGGTGATCATTCTTGTGAGAATGAGTCCAGAGGTGGGGGGATGAACGTGGGGGCTGGTGAACAACAGAGGACAAGCAGAAATCAGTGTCGGAAGGTGAGGAAGGCGAATTAGGACTGATGAAGGTTTTGAATTTCTTGATCAGGCATTTGATTTTGATGTAATCTTTGGAAGATTTTGTAGTTGCAACTGAAGCCAGGGAATCATAATAGAGTTTAACTAACCTCATACTTAAAGAGTAATTCTAAGGCATTGGTTCTGTCTTCTATTACTTTACCCCCGCAATTCCATCATCGCCCACAACACTCACACAATCATATACACACATACGCAATTCTTAGCATAAAGCAGGTACAAAAATAAGTACTTAAAATACTTATATTGCAGCAATCTAAACTGGCTTAGTATTGATGTAAATACACGATTCTAGCTGGAAAGGAGTTTTTAAGTTCCAGGTAAGAAACAGCCAGGGTTGGAAAGACAATGGAAATGGAAATAAGACTGAGAACAAAGGACAGAAAAGCTGAGAGACGCTAGAAAAGAAACTGTAGTTTCTTGTAGTGAATCATAAACTTACAGTGAAACAGAATTTAATGGCTAGTTGAGTATATGAGGTAAACTACTAGAGAGGAATTCAAAATAATTTTGAGGCTTTTCAGCTTGCCTGAACACATAAGAGGAAGAGCTCTGAGAGGAAAACATGGTTGATTCATCAAATTGGGGATAATAAATTCTTCTTAAACAAATAGTAAGCCATCCTAGTAGTGATATCCTGAACTTAAGAGTAAAATAGAAAACTCTAGATAGATATGAAAGGTAGATTCATGATCCCCTTTCCACTCAAACCTGAACTACCTCTGACCCCCAAAGAAGTGCAGAGTTTCTTAGAACCATATCTAGCTTTTCCACCCCCAAGGCCTTTCTGCACGTTCCCATAACCAGCTCAAGATTGTCATCCAGGAATAAAATCACTTGAAATGTGAGGAAAACTAAGTAGAACTTGAACCAGTGTAAGACTCTCACCTCAGCTTTACTTAAGCAATTCACATTTGTCTTGACAGCAGCAGCAAGCAGGAGGAAGGCACAGACTGTTAGCGCTGGGAGGAATCTTAAAGGTTAGTCTAGAAGTTAGAAACATAGAGTATTAAACCAATAAGGAATTTTAGAAATCATATAACCAGTATTTCCAAACACCTTCAAAGGTAAGGATCTCTTCTATTTATTTCTAGTGTTAAAATATAAATCTTATTTTTGCAAATTATAAAATTCTATATGTACACTGTAAAAAATCCAAGCATCACCACAGAGTATAAGTGAAAATGCAACTTTCTCCCTCCTCCAACGTCAGCCAAGAGATTACTCCCTAGAGACAGCCCCTGTTAACATTTTAGTGAATATCATTAAAAACCTGTACTTTTAATGTTATATATAAAATATTTACTTAAATAGAATCATATTTCACATGGTGTTGTGCAAGCTGCTATTTTCACTCAAAACAAAACATCTTGACCTCATATTTTTAACAGCTGTCAGTGTTCCAATATGTAAATGTACCATAACTTAGTTAACTAACCCTTCCTTTAGAAGGACAATTTACTGTTTTCAAAGTTTTAATATTATAAACAGTGTTGTGATGCTCATCTTCGGATGTTCACTTTTGTACACTCACCTAATTATTTCTGTGGGAAAATATCCTAAAAGTGGAAGTGTGACATCGTAGGCATGTACAATTAACATTTTGCATGCATTGCCAAATTGCCCTCCATAAAGATGTGTAAAATTTTTGTTTCTAACCTAAGTGTCCATCAGTGGATGCATGTATTAAAAAGCTGTGATATATATATATATTTAATATATATATAAATATTATTCAGCTATAAAAAAACAAGGAAACCCTACCATTTTCAACAGCATGGATGAAACATGACAGTATTATGCTAAGTGAAATAAGTCAGAGAAAGACAAATACTATATGATCTCACTTACATGTGGAATCTAAAAATATCAAACAACCAAAACCACCAAACTCATAGAAAAAGAGATCAGACTTGTGGTTACTGTAAGCAAAGGGTGGGAAGAGGAGAAATTGGAGGAGGGTGATCAAAAGGTACAAACTTTCAGTTATAAGATAGGTAAGTACTAGGGGTGTAATATACAACATGATGACTATAGCTAAGATTGCTCTATGATATATAGAAAAGTTGTTAAGAGAATAGAGTCTAAGAGTTCTCATCACAAAGAGAATTTTTTTAATTTTTATTTTACCTATAGGAGAGGATGGATGTCAACTAAACCTATTGTGGTAATCATTTCACAATATATGTAAATCAAACCATCAAGCTGTATACTTTAAATTTATACAGTGATTTATATCAATTATTTCTCAATAATACTGGAAAAAAATTTGTTTTTATCCTCAGTTTATGAGAGTATGGCATTGTCCATATCCCATATCTTCATCGACACTGAAAATTATATTTTTCATGTTTGCCAATATGATAAACAAAAATCTTTTAAGTTGAAAGTTTTTTAATTGAAAAATGACTTTTTAAATTTTTTACTATTCTTCTTTTATGAATTCTCTGTCCCTGGCCTTTGCCCACTTTTCAGTTGGAGTGTTCATGAGGACCCTTCTTCAATATTAAAGAATTCCTAGACTCTACCCCACAAAATAGTAGTAATACACATAATATTGACCAAGAAAATACAAAGTTACTGTTAACTCATTAATGGAAGGACTTCTACTTCTGATCAAGACAGAGTAACACAGACCAGATGTATGCTCCTACCTGAAATAAGTAAAACAGATAATGTCACTCAAATACTGGATATTAGGGAAAAAATATTTATCCTTCCTTCCCTCCACCCAAGCCCCAGCAACTGATTTTTTTTCTGTCTCCATAGTTTTGCCTTTTCCAGAATGTCATATAATTGGAATCATACAGTATGTGGCCTTTTCAGACTGGTTTCTTTCACTTAGAAGTATGTTTTTAAGGTTCCTCCATGTCTTTTAATAGCAAATTTCTTTTTAACACTGATTAACATTCCACTGTGTGGAGGTACCACAGTTTGTTTATCTACTCACCTATTAAAGACAGCAATCTTGAGAACAAAAAATGGAGCTGGAGGAATCCGGCTCCGTGACTTCAGACTATACTACAAAGCTACAGTAATCAAGACAGTATAGTACTGGCACAAAAACAGAAATATAGATCAATGGAATAGGATAGAAAGCCCAGAGATAAACCCACACACATATGGTCACCTTATCTTTGATAAAGGAAAAGACAGTTTCTTCAATAAGTGGTGCTGGGAAAACTGGACAGCTACATGTAAAAGTATGAGATTAGAATACTCCTTAACACCATACACAAAAATAAACTCAAAATGGGTTAAAGATCTAAATGTAAGGCCAGAGATTATCAAACTCTTAGAGGAAAACATAGGCAGAACACTCTATGACATAAATCACAGCAAGATCCTTTTTGACCCACCTCCTAGAGAAATGGAAATAAAAATAAAAATAAATAAATGGGACCTAATGAAACCTAAAAGCTTTTGCACAGCAAAGGATACCATAAACAAGACCAAAAGACAACCCTCAGAATGGGAGAAAATATTTGCAAATGAAGCAACTGACAAAGGATTAATCTCCAAAATTTACAAGCAGCTCATGCAGCTCAATAATAAAAAAACAACCCAATCCAAAAATGGGCAGAAGACCTAAATAAACATTTCTCCACAGAAGATATACAGATTGCCAACAAACACATGAAAGAATGCTCAACATCATTAATCATTAGAGAAATGCAAATCAAAACTACAATGAGATATCGTCTCACACCGGTCAGAATGGCCATCATCAAAAACTCTAGAAACAATAAATGCTGGAGAGGGTGTGGAGAAAAGGGAACACTCTTGCACTGCTGGTGGGAATGTAAATTGATACAGCCACTATGGAGAACAGTATGGAGGTTCCTTAAAAAACTACAAATAGAACTACCATACAACCCCGCAATCCCACTACTGGGCATATACCCTGAGAAAACCATAATTCAAAAAGAGTCATGTACCAAAATGTTCACTGCAGCTCTATTTACAATAGCCAGGAGATGGAAGCAACCTAAGTGTCCATCACCAGATGAATGGATAAAGAAGATGTGGCACATATATACAATGGGATATTACTCAGCCATGAAAAGAAACGAAATTGAGTTATTTGTAGTGAGGTGGATGGACCTAGTGTCTGTCATACAGAGTGAAGTAAGTCAGAAAGAGAAAAACAAATACCGTATGCTAACACATATATATGGAATCTAAAAAAAAAAAGGTCATGAAGAACCTAGGGGTAAGATGGGAATAAAGACACAGACCTATTAGAGAATGGACTTGAGGATATGGGGAGGGAGAAGGGTAAGCTGTGACAAAGTGAGAGAGTGGCATGGACATATATACACTACCAAATGTAAAATAGATAGCTAGTGGGAAGCAGCCGCATAGCACAGGGAGATCAGTTTGGTGCTTTGTGACCACCTAGAGGAGTGGGATAGGGAGGGTTGGAGGGAGGGAGATGCAAAAGGGAAGAGATATGGAAACATATGTATATGTATAGCTGATTCACTTTGTTATAAAGCAGAAACTAACACACCATTGTAAAGCAATTATACTCCAATAAAGATGTTAAAAAAAAAGACATCTTGGTTTTTCCCAATGTTGGATAAAGCTGACATAAATGTTCATGTGGAGGTTCATGACATGTATTCAACCCATTTGCATAAATACTAAGAAGTCCACTTGCAGGTTCATATGGTAAGAGCATATTTAGTTTTATAAGAAACTGCCAGACTATCTTCCAAAGTGTCTGTATCATTTTCCATTTGCACTAGCAATGAATAAGAGTTCCTTTTGCTCCACATTCTCACCACTGTTTGGTGTTTTTCAGTGTTTTGGTTTCTAGTAGGTGTGCAGTGGTGTCTCATTTTAATTTGCAATTCTTTAGGGAGGTATGATGTTGATCATTTTAAAAAATATTTTATTTATTTTTAAATTTTTTGGCTGTGTCGGGTCTTAGTTGTGGCATGCAGGATCTTTGCTGAGGCATGTGGGATCTTTTGTTGGGGCGTGCAGGCTTCTCTCTAGTTGTGGTGTGTGGGTTTTCTCTCTCTAGTTGTGGCGTGCAGGCTCCAGGGAGTGTGGGCTCTGTAGTTGTGGTGTGAGGGCTCCAGAGTGCGTGGGCTCTGTAGTTTGCAGCACGTGGACTCTCTAGTTGAGGCAAGTGAGCTCAGTAGCTGTGGTGTGTGGACTTAGTGCACTTAGTTTCTCTGTGCAGATGGTAAGGGTAATTCAGGTGAAGTATGGGCCAAACATTTGGTTTAATCATGGAGTAAGGCTGAATTAGGATTATAACCCCTATTTCCTAATTCCCAATCAGATGCACTTTTCCCCTTCTACTTTTAACTCCATCACTAACTTGCTTTGGCAGAGACTGTTAATCATTTCTCAAATATTTATTCTTTTTTTCTTGCCCAGCAGAAGACTATATTTTCTAGCTTCCTTTACAGCAAGGCATGGCCATGTGACCAGGTTCTGGCCAATAGGATGTGACTGAAAAACATGTGTGTAACTTGGGTCATGCCCTTGAAGGAAATACACCCTCACCCTGGCCTTCCCCCTTTCCCACAGGTTGGAGCCTCTTTGGCCATGCAGTGAGGGCAATACTTTGAAGATAACAAAGAGCCTGAATCCCTGACCACCTGATCTGCTGTACTGACCTGGTCCACCTGAGTGGATTGTTTTATGAGAAGGAAATAAGGTTCAATATTGTTTAAGCCACTATATTCTTTAAATATTATTATAGCCCAGCCTTTATCCTAATTAGTCCAACTCCCCTATGATGTTGGATTATATCTTAATATCTCATGAAGTTTATATTCTAAAACAATGATTCTCAATCTGTGAGTCACAGGAGTGTGATAGTCTTTGGTGTTAATACAAAGGATCATGGGATTCAGATTCCAAACAAGTAGAGTCTGCAGACAGAACACCTGCATGACAAATAAAGACTGCAACTTTGAAATACATACGATGTGATTATATAATAAAATTTATTCAAAATCATTAATGAATTTCTTGAGATGCAGGTATGTTGGTGATGAAACTTTTAGCTTTGTACATCTGAAAAAGTCGACTTTGCTTTTTAATATTTTTTCACTGGTAACTCTAGGTTGATTTTTTCCAACAATATTGTTGGAGAGGAACAAAGAAGAAGAGGAACAAAATTGAAGGACTGACATTACCTGACTTCAAGACTTACTATAATGGGAACATATGTATATGTATAACTGATTCACTTTGTTGTAAAGGAGAAACTAACACACTATTGTAAAACAGTTATACTCAAAGATGTTAAAAAAAAAAAAAAGACTTACTATAAAGCTACAGTGATTAAGACAATGGGGTACTGGCAAAAGAATAGACAGATCAATGGAACAAAGTCCAGAAATAGACACTTGCATTTATAGTTATCTGATCTTTGACAAATAAATAAAGGCAGTTCAATGGAGAAAGGATAGTCTTTTCAAGAAATGATTGCTGGGGCTTCCCTGGTGGTGCAGTGGTTGAGAGTCCGCCTGCCGATGCAGGGAACGCGGGTTCGTGTCCCAGTCCAGGAGGATCACACATGCTGCGGAGCGGCTGGGCCCATGAGCCATGGCCACTGAGCCTGCGTGTCCGGAGCTCCGCGACAGGAGAGGCCACAGCAGTGAGAGGCCCACGTACTGCAAAAAAAGAAAAAAGAAAGAAAGAAAGAAATAAGAAATGATTGCTGGAACAACTGGATATCCACAGGCCAAAATGTGCATCTAGACACAGACTTTTTACCTTTTGCAAAAATTAGCTCAAAATGGATCATAAACCTAAATGTAAAGCAGAAAGCTATAAAATTTCTAGAAGATAACATAGGAGAAAGTTTAGATAACTTTGAGTTTGGTGATGACTTCTTAGATACAATTACAAAGGCGTAATCCATGGGGAAAAAAAATGGGTAAATTGGATTTCATTAAACTTAAAAACTTCTACTCTGCAAAAGACACTATCAAGAGAATGAGAAGACAAGCCACAAACTGGAAGAAAATATTTTCAAAAATACATCTGAAAAAGGACTGTTATTTAAATTATATAAAGAAATCTTAAAATGCAACAATAAGAAAATGAACAACCCAGTTGATAAATAGGCAAAAATTCTGAACAGACACCTCACCAAAGATGGTGTACAGATAGCAAAAAGGTATATAAAGAGATGTTCAATGGGACTTCCCTGGTGGTCCAGTGGTAAAGAATCTGCCTTCCAATGCAGGGGATGCAGGTTCGATCCCTGGTTGGGGAACTACGTTCCCGCCTGTGCCCAAAGAAAGAGAGATACCAAAGACCTAGAGAGTTCCATCCTAATATTTCAGTTAAGTCCTGTTCTTTATTAGACAGTGACCCTTTGAGGGGGTCATTAGCCCTAAATCTGCCAAGACCAAGGCACGGCTATGAACTCTGGGCTAAGGTTTGCCCAAATCCCAGCACAGTTCCTAGTGAGAAGCAGGATTATACTGGATGGCACATGATAAAATGAAATTCTCCACCTGCAGTGAATGAGGTGTCCCTTTTTGATGCCATCACCAGCATTTTTCTTGCAGAAGTTCCAGTGAATGATACTGGGCTGGAGGTGTGGGAAGCTGTATTATTTATTAATAAATCTAAGCTGGTGTGGCAATGAAAAGAATTACCTTTCTCCTCAGTGTAAAATAAGCCTCCTCTCTTCATTGTAGCTTTAACTTTGAAGGGAAAGGAAGTTATTAATTAACAAAAGCTAATGCTTTTAATTAAACGTTTGTTCTATTTTCACACGTGCACACGAATTTGCATAAAGATATAACTAAACCTGCTGAGAGTATAATAGAAGCTTTGTTTTGCTATGTAGAGAGCACAACTGATCACAAGAATTAAACCAAAATTGGTCAAGATATTTAGTAATATTCTTGAGTACATCTAATATCTGTATTACATAATACAGTAAATAACTTTATTTTGCCAATAAAATTTAGCTTAACCCTTCTTTAAATTTCTATCACCGATAAAAAATCAGACAAGTTAAATAATAATTTTTAAAATGTCATTTTTTCCAAAATTTACTTTAAAGATTATCTTAATTTTAGTCTCCTAGAAACTCTGAAGAAACAGCGTTTTTCTTATTAATGAACTGAGCTTTCGAGAGATTCGCATGTATAGCTCTTATTAAACACATTGATAATAATAATAGCTTAAGCTCTATCTCAGCAGCTTACTCTTGGACAGGTACCAAGAGTATAGATGATGCTGTCAAAGATGAGTCAGAAAATAAAAGGATTTCAGAGCTGTAGAAAACTGTAAATATCTGCCTGGATGAATGGTATAGAGCACATATTTGCATTATGGTGGCCATTCACCAAGAGGCACAAGGGCATTCTTCCTCACTTGCTCTTGTTGGCTGAGAGCCTAAGGAGCATTCAGAACATTAAAAATATAAACAGTGCACTAAAATATATTGTATTATATGTAGATGAATAATTTGTCTATATATATCCATATTTACATTTTAATGCATGTATATAAGTTGACATGTATGTTTTCTTTTTCCCTCCAGTCCTAAGCAAACACCTGTCTACTTTCTGTCTCTATAGGTTTCCCTATCCTAGATTTTCATATGAATGGGATCATATAATACATGGACTTTTGTGGCTGACTTCTTTCACTTAGCATGTTTTCAAGGTTCATCCAAGTCACAGCATGTAACAGTATTTCATTCCTTTTCATGGCCCAATAATATTCCACTGCACTATATTTTGTTTATTCATTCATCCACTGATAGACAGTTGGATTGTTTTCGCCTTTTGACTGTTTTGAATAAGGTTGCTATATGTGCAAGTTTTTGTGTGGGCATAGGTCATCATTTCTCTTGGATATATATGTAGGGGTGGAATTGCTGGGTCATATGGTAACTCTAGTTAATCATTTGAGGAACTGCTAGACCATTTTTCAAATTGTCTGCATCCTTCTACATTCCCACCAGCAATATATGACGTTTCCCATTTCTCCACATCCTAGCTTGGATATACCTTTAAACAATATTGCTTTGCTAAGAATGGTGGAATAGAAGGAGAGGAGGGCAACACCCCGAGGACCTAGTAGAGGCCACACAGCCTTGGACAGCCTACTTTCCAATTCTTTTAAGGTGAGAGAAAATAATCTCTATCTCATTTAATCCACTGTTATTCTAGGTCTCTGTTAATGGCAGCCTAACACAATTCCTAATTCATGTGGTCGTTAACACATCTGGAAACTGGGAAGCCCTCAAAAAACTCATTGAATATGTACGGATTTTTTCTGTGGAAAAGTTTCTTTGTGATACTGTTACACTCTGGAAAATGCACATTTCTTTCACAATTTAAGATTCCATCATTCAATAGCTGTTCTCTTCTTAGAAATTGTTTCCGGTTCTCACTAACAAATTGTGGGTGCTCTGCAAGATTGAAACAACAACTTGATACCCGGAAACAATGGAAGTGTTATAGATGGAGCAGTTTTTTTAATGGGAAGGAAAAGTACTCACTGTGGCGATGTAGGCTGAGCACCAGTTTATTATTTCCTCCCTCAAGTATTATCCCAAATGTTAGGACAACACAAATAATGATGAGAAGTCATTTAAAGCTTTATCTTAAACTCTAGGAGCCCAAGGAATCTCAGTGCCATGTTGACTAGACAGTATCACATGTCTGTTCACTTTTAGACATTGTCTTAGAAACCGCTTTTAGCCTCCATTATAGGTTATTAGACTCATGGCCCAGGTTTCCACCTTGGCCTTTTGTAAGGCAAAAGGAAACCTGAGTAATTAGTTCCATAAATCAGCTTTCTTGCTCACTTCCCCCAGTGCTTGTGTTCTAATTATCTGCATTTTGAGGAGTTACTTTGAACACACAAGCAACCTGTGATTCTACTGGCTCTAGAAATCTAGATTTGGCTCATTAACAAATGTAAGTATCTGCCACAAAGCCAGCCTTTGATAAACAGGGTTTCTAACACGTTTTCATGTAACTAGTAAATCACCATTGGTGGAAAGGAGAACATTAGAATCAGGAAATGTTGTGATTTCTCTCTCAATGCTGTGATTACTGATTGATACATTCAGCCAATATTTATTGAGCACCTACTATGATAGAAATAGCACTTCATTCTGTTAAAAATAATCTGTTCCTTTTAAACTCCCTAAACTAGGTTTTAACACATAAGTTAATGGTACTTGGAATCAAATATTAAAAAAATATATCTTAATTATCTCTCTTTTGCAAGGAAGGTTTTTTTTTATCATTTTAAAAGGATTTTTTTCCTTTTTTCCTTTTTACAAACAGGATAATCATTTGGCTTGTGTTGTCAACAGATTCATTTGAATGCTTCTTATAAATGCCAAATATATAGGAGCAATGTTTTTCTCTCCCCAAATTTCTCCTGAATCTCAGGTTTTTATCAATTTGCTATTTTGTAGATCCTATTCATCAGTATTTGTTTATTCATAACCATTTCTCAAGGCTTTGATATTTGCTCAGCTCCATATTTTGTGCCCTACTGGGACAGGCTCAAATCCATCCGTGACAAACAGAAGCCTCAAAGAATATATCCAAAGAATAATGTCAACTTTAAAGGTTATATAAATTCCTGGAGATGTACCATCTTAATTACCTTTCTATTAAAATGTCAACATCTTCTCCTATACTTTTTCACTTTGCATCTCGGTCAGACACCTTTCTACCTTGAGATTAAACTAAATTTCTTGGTTCAGACAACCCTGGAGTCAAATTTCTGCTCAACATCCTATTGGCTGAATGCCTTTATGGTACTCTGGGCAGTGTTTTCATCTGTAAAATAGGGATAATACTCTACCCACAGGACTAGTTTGCTGTAAAGGATTAAATGTAAAGTATACAGCATATGCCTGGCACATAACAAGCAGCCCATTCTTGTCACCTGTGAATTTCAGACTTGTTTGTATCATTACTCAATAATCATCTTTCGTTCCACCCTGTTAAATTGTTTCAATCAGTGACTATTCAATGAACTTTTTAATAAATATATAACACAATCAGGGATGAGTCATAGCACATTGGGACTGCTTTTCAGCGTAGATGATTTTAGGAAGGAACTATTCCAACACCTTTTCTTCATGTGATCACTGCAGGGTACTCAAAAAAGAAGGGTTTGGTTCTTTCCCGATAACAAAGAATAAGAGAAGATGCAATTACTATAAGCGTCAGTAATTTAAGTATAAAAAATATATGAATATATGGGAATGAAAAAAATATATACATATACAGTTTTTTTTTTTCACAGAGCCTTTTTACTTTAAGCCCAAACTTGATTCCCCGGTACAGGGCTCTGTAACTTTTCTTGGCATTGAAGTCATGAAGTCTCCTGTCCTCTAAAGCCACGGCAATCTACAGTGGAAGCAAGCAGCACGCGCTAAGCACAGCACAGTGGGAACCCTGGGGCGTTCGAGGCTGCTCCCACCTGTCGGCCAGGTCATTGTGACGCAAATGCTTTGGACACGTGGAACACCTGCGGGAGAGCAGGGGCGGGGTCACCCTGGGCGGCAGATCCGAGCGAGGTGTACCCCAGGAGATGGGGGTCGAGGAAAGACCCCAGGAAATAGAGAGAGGGAGACTCACTCCCCCCATCCCGGACCCGCCCCAAACAAGGTGAGGCCATCGCCCCCTCCCTCCTCTGGGTCCCTGGGTCTTGCTGGGAGGGGTCGCCCGCCGGGGATTCTTCGGAGGGGAGAAGCGGAGAGGGGAGACGACGGCGGGGACCCGGCCCCGGGCGCTCGCGGAGAGGCGAGGGCGCCCGCTCCCCCCGGCCACTGCGCTGCGCTGCGGCGCTCGCGGGTTCCACCGGCTGCTATTCCGGCTGGCGGCGACTGCCGCAGGAAGGGCCGGTTCCTGCGCTCCCTCCGCCCCCTTCCCTCGCCTTCTGCTGACGCCGACGTCGGATGAGGGAGCTGGAGGGACGCTCGGATCGCGGCCAGGAGGCTCCTAGGGGCCGGGGCTCCGAGGTACCTGCCCTACGGGGCCGTGGCGAGGGCAAGCTGGGCGGGCTGCAGGCTGCATTGGGAGACGCCTGGCAGCCGGGGAGGTGGGGGCCTGGGGGCGGCCAGCCCTCCGCGGGCGCCGGTGACAAGCAGGTCGCCTCCTCCTGTCCCCCTATCCCTGTGCAAGAACCGCCGCAGCCCCTTCCCCTTCCCCGCCGCAGCCCTGGGGCCTGGGAAGGTCTGGAGGATGCGCGCGCGCCTCGAGAACGCGCGTCAGCCCCGGTGGGGCGCGGAGGGAAACGTTTCGCGATCCAGTCCCCTCTGTGGACCCGACATTTGCGGCACCCCCTTCCCCGGCCGCCCACCCCACCCCACCCACGCCGTGCCTCGCCTTCCCAACGCCTCCAGCCCCAGGACACCGAGATCCCTCCTGGGCAGGGACTTGCGTCCGGGGCTGACTTGTTGACGAGTTCACCTGCCGCGGCTCCTGATGTTTGCTTTTTCTCTTCCTTTTGCCCATCTTTGGCGGAGGTGGCAGGGAGCAGATGGGTACTCTTTATAACCACTAGTACCGGGAGGCCTGAGCTTGATCTCCCGCGGGCGAAGTGCTCACCAACCTCGGACCCGACTGGAACGAGAGTCCCTACGCAGGCCAGGTCCTTGCAAACCCTGGCGCGCCTGTTTCCTTTGGGTGCTGCTCACACCGCCTTTCCTGCTGCTCACACCGCCTTTCCTGCCTCCCGGCTATTGCAGTTTCTGCTTCCTCTAGAAAGGAACATATCCTGTTACTGCGTCTGCCTTTGCCCAGAGCGGCTCCCCATTAACGTTTCCCATTCCCTTTTTACTTGGAGTGCCCCGAAGGCCCCTCAACTTCTCTTTGGGGGGTCTTAAAAATAGTGCGTGCGCCCTTTCTCTGGCGAAAGGCATTAACTGGCTGGTTGGGGGAGAGTTATAGTTCAAAAAGGGAATCCGGTGCTCTTCTGTTTAGATAGCATAAAAAATTATCACGAGAAAGGGTGCTGGGTGGCAGCATGAGTAACTGAGATCTGGTAACTTTATAAAAATTATCAGGGCCTGGAAAATGTACCACCAGCTGGTTTGAAAATGCTACTGAATGTAGGAAGAAACGCACACGAGGCATTGGCCATTAAGGTCCTATAAATTATGACTCATTGCAAACATGTTCATGTCTAAACATTTCAGTAAAGCCAGAAAAATATCAGGTTGGTTTCTGTGGACCTTTAGTTTTTCTGAGATCTGAACTGTTCCTTGGGGTGGGGGAATGAAATAGGAAATGCTTATTAGTTTGAAATCAGTGCTCCAGACTCAATTTCTTACCTTCTGTTTAAAACACACATTTTTTTACTTTTAAGTGAATTTTCAAACCATTTTTTTTTTGTTTTTGTTGTTTTAGGTTGCAGTCTTTATTTTTGAAACATCATGTGTAGAGAATACCATAGGGGCAAAATCAGTTTATAATCCTTAATACTTCGATTATCATTGTTTGGTTTCAGACTGCCAAGTATATATTTAATTTAAGGAGATGTAGCTTTCTAATTGGATCTTTTTTGCATTACATAGGTAAAGAGTTGTACTGTTATTAAAGACGAATCTTTAGAAAATGACAGTTAAGCTACTGAGTACTCATTATAATAGTAGAGAGACTCAAGGCTAAAAAAACTGACCTTGGACACTCCATCCATAGGGCATTACATGCTAAAGACACTGGATGGTAAATGTCTAGCAAGTTTATTTTATAGCTGTCTTTCCTTCATTTGGTCCACCTGAGACTATCTGACTGCTTTCTCTGAGCATCTTTATTACCATGCATTTCTTTCCACATCAACCTTATGAAAAATATGGAAAATTTTGTTACTCAAAAGAAAACCTTCAAAACTGCTGCATTTTCAGTGTATTTGACTAAACAGTAGTTTTTTTTTTTCAAGTGCAGGCAGTTTTATCAGAGGAAAAGTGTGGCAACTGTGAAATGACAAGGCAGGGTAAACCTGTATTGGTGTGAACTTTTAAGTTATAGAAACCTCATACAGGAGGAGGTGGTGAAGTTAATAGGCCACAAGGATCAGGAAGAATTTTTCCTCTTTATTGGTTGAGCCCCACATCTAGAAGCCTGAGGGTAGGTGGCAACATTTAGGATCAGTACACCGGCTACTAATGTCCTTTTTATTCCATCTGCACTATCAGATTTATGGGAACCATGGACAAGGATGCTATCTGTATGTTTTTGTCCATGAGGCAACATAGATCACTAATTAATTAACCTCATTCCCATCCTCACCCCCATCCAGAATCTGCCTCAGCAAAGCCTTTAACTCAAATACCGATACATACAGGAGGAACATTTTTTTCCTCAAGCTGTCACGTTTTATACCACTCTCATATTTAATGCCATGGAGCATGGGCAGAAGACAGGTTTTGGATCCCAACAGAGCAGAATTGGAACCCTAGCTGCAACACTTAATTAGCCATGCGACCTTGAGCAAGTTACTTAAGCTTTTTAGGTCATTACTTCCTTATCCATAGTTCAAGAAAATCCACCTTGTGGGGTTGTGGTGGGAATTAGACATAATATATATAAAATGCTTTTCACAGTAAATAGGACTCAAGTAGTAGCAGTAAATTATTCTTTCACATGCTAAACATATGTGCTGTCTATATCTGAAAAGAATTCTACTGCCTTTCCTCCATAATAAAGAATCCATTCCAGTTGGTTTTGAGTAGTTCAAGTAATATTGGTACCAACACTGAGAGCTTGGAGAATCCATTCCAGTTGGTTTTGAGTAGTTCAAGTAATGTTGGTGCCAATACTGAGAGCTTGGGTTTTATGAAATCCTCCGTGAAGTTGGGGAATGCAATCTGTGGTCGAGGAATAAAGCAAAGCTAATTTGTTACAGTGGGGGTAGATCTTCCAAACCCCTGCCACTCAAATGTGATCCACAGACCAGCAACATTGGCTTCCCTGGGGAGCTTGTAAGACATGCAGAATCTCAGCCCGCCCTCCCCCTACCCATGTGCACTGAATAAGAATCTACATCGTAACAAGATCCCCAAGTGATTCATGTGTACATTAAAGTTTGAGAAGCACTGTCCTCACCTGGTATTTATCAAACTTTTGTGTCTGATAGAATCATTTGAAGGCTTGTTAAATGTGGATTCCCAGCCTGGATTCTTGCATCTGCTGTTAACACCTCAGGTGGCCTTGATGCTCAAGGTTCTCCCACTATTCTTTAGGAAACACTGCATCAAGCTCTTTATCCAGCATAGTGCCCTAAGACGGGCCTTTGCCCTCTTCTTTAACAAAGCATTTTGGCAAACATGATCTTTGCTATTCAACCCCCTTTGAGGTAAGTAGGTATTATAATCCCTATTTATCTGCTAAGAAAATTAGGACTACAGGCATGATTTGCCCTGGATAATGCATATGGTAGAACTGCCTTGAACGTCTATAAATCCTAGTTGACCATGCTTTCACTGCTCTAGCATCCAAATTAATGCACTGTAAGTAATTTCAAATACTAATGAATCTCTCCAGGACAGAGATGACTATAAGGCTTTTTTTTTTTTTTTTTTTTTTGCAGTACGCGGGTCTCACTGTTGTGGCCTTTCCCGTTGCGGAGCACAGGCTCCAGACGCGCAGGCTCAGTGGCTATGGCTCAAGGGGCTCAAGGGGCACGTGGGATCCTCCCGGACCGGGGCACAAACCCGTGTCCCCTGCATCGGCAGGCGGACTCTCAACCACTGCACCACCAGGGAAGCCCTATAAGGCATTTTATACATTCTTTTAAAACAAAGTCTTTCTTCTCTGTGACTGTAGGCCAATTACTTAGGAAAATTAACTGATTTTGAGCTTCATCCATAAAATGATGATGATGTCCACTGGACAGTGTTGTCAGAATAAGCATACTGTGCATGAAGCATTCGTGTCAGTGTCTGAGAAGTGGTAATTCCTCAACTAATGGTAATTACTTGTCTCAGTGTAAACCTAGTGAGAGAATGAGTTCATGGAAAGCTGAGAAAATGGCATTGCTCATGATAGGAAGTCTCTCCTCCTAAGTCAGATGATGTCATTCATCAGGCCTTTGGCCAAATCAGAGAAGTGGGGTTACTACTCAGTTTTCAGCAAGCATTTGTTATGTGTGTGTTATACGCCATGCATTGTTCCAGAACTGGGAATCCCAAGACAAGGCCCAGACTCTACACTGCTCTGGAGGAGCCTGCAGCCTAGTGAGGGAGATCAAGGGGTCAGGTGACAATTACATTTCAGGAAAAGTGGGAGGGAATGAAGCCCAGGGCAGAGGCACCCAACCGACAGGAGAGAGCAGAGAAAACCTGAGAAGATTTGTGGAGGAGGTGACCCTTGAGTTAAGACTTAAAGGGCCAGTAGGAATTTGGCAGGTCAGAAAAGGTTGGGAGTGGAGAGAGAGAGTTCACTACACAGTACCCAGGTATACGAAGGGAAAGAATACTGGCAAATAGTCCTCATGCCTGGAGCCCAGTGTGCATTTGTATCCCTTATTAGTTGAGTGACCTTGGGCAAGTTTGATCACCTGTGAATTGAGAGGCTTAAATGTATTAATCAGGGTAAGCACAGGACTGATTTCAGTTATGTGCGGATAGTCATGGAGAGGTGGTAGAGGTATTAGTAGAAAATAAGGGACTGACATTAAAAAGTCATTAGATGGCTTCCCTGGTGGCGCAGTGGTTGAGAGTCCACCTGCCGATGCAGGGGACACAGGTTCGTGCCCCGGTCTGGGAAGATCCCACGTGCCGCGGAGCGGCTGGGCCCGTGAGCTATGGCCGCTGAGCCTGCGCGTCTGGAGCCCGTGCTCCGCAACGGGAGAGGCCACAGCAGTGAGAGGCCCACGTACCGAAAAAAAAAAAAAAAAAAGTCATAAGAAATAGAGGAAATTAAAGAGGTCAATTTTAGAATACATTTAACAGAAAATACATAGAATTAAAAGAGGGTGACTGAAAAAGACAACTGAATGCAATGCATTACTGTGGGTGGGAAACACGAGGTATATGTATTCAGTGATGGACCAATGAATATATAGATAATGGCATATTGCTAGCCCTGAGAGTCTAGATTTGAGAGTGGGAAGTGCCTCTCATTCTGTGGTGTATTTGTACAATGAGTGACTCTAAAGTTTTGCAGCTATTTTCCCAGTGCACACATTAAAATCCGGCATCATGATCTCTCACACCCACCCACTTCTCTGTTCCCAGAATAGGGCATGGAAACCTAATGGTACGTGGGGGAAATCCAGCCTTCTCTGCATGTTTCTGGGGTAGCACATCCTAAGCCAGGGACCAAGGAGCTAATTGTGATAAATGGTGCCCCCCCTCTTCTTTTGGGTAGGAACCCTGATAGCCGCCAGGAGTCTTCAGCAAGGTTTTGTTGTGCAAAAGCACCATGGTGGTAATAGATTTGGGGCTAACACAGCGCCTGAACCTGTGATTAGGAGGGATTGTTTTTATAGAAACCAAGCCTAGTATCCAGTCCCTTTGGTCCAGGAGTAGAATGGAGTGCATAGAAACAGGAGTTCAGAAGTCAAAAGCAGCCTTGAATTTACCACTTGTTGACTTTGGGCAAATTATTTCACCTTTCTAAGCTTTTTTTCTCACTTGCAAAATGGGGTTGTGTCCCCTTCTGGTGTGGGCATTAACTCTAAGTGCTTTACACATGTAAAGTGCCCTGTAAATGGTAGCACAAAATTACTGACCATTGTCCAGCACATATTTGCTAAAGGGCTACTGTGTTTCAGGTTCTGTGCTTGGTGTAAGGAGGCAAAGATGAACCAGTTAGGGTCCCTGCCTTCAAGGGACTTCCAGGCTAGTGTGGAGCATGTAGATGTAATCAGCTCATCACAGGAGAATAATGGGAGTGCAAGGCACCACTAGCATCAGTGTGGGCAGTTAATTCTTCAGTGGAGAGGACAGGAGTGGGAGGTCCCTGAGGAGCAGGAGGGCAGGTGTTGGGTTGGGAAAGACTTAACGGAGGAGGTGACATTTGAGAGTCTTGAAATAAGATGTAAGTTTGGCCAGTTGGACAAAGGAGGGGAGGTCACTTCAAATGGAGGGAAACTTTGCAAAGCCTTGAAATGAGATAGTGTATTCAGGAAAGTTCTAGGATTCTGAAATGACGGGAAGGAATAGTTCTGTGTGAGGTGAACATTTTTGGAAAGGGGCCAGAATGTGAAGGGGCTTGGGTTTTTTGCTACAAAGTTTGGACTTTCTCTAGCGACAAGAGAAGGCAATTAAAGCGTTATAAGTAGGAGGATGGTATGATTAGATTTGCATATTCTAGAAATAGTTCAGACCATGGTGTAAAAGATTGGAGTGGGCAGATACAGGGATGGTTTTGCCTCTGAAGGCCTAGACTAAGCCCTGGCTGTGAATCTAGAAAGGAGAAGATGTATTTAGTAGCCTTTTAGGAGGTAGAATGGAGAGAACTTGGAGACCAGCGGCTAAAGATGAGAAAGAAGTCAAGTTTCCAACTTGGGCCACTCAGTAGATTTTGTGCTGGTAATTAACATAGGGACCACAGAAAGAAGAAACATTTGGGGGTGGAGATGGAGAGAGATGATTTTAGTGTTAGAGGTGCTGAATTTGAAGTGCCCATCGGACATCCAGGTGAAGATGACCATAGGGAAATGGAGATTTAAATACCTCTCCAGAGCACCAAATCCACATTTTGATCCCCCTACTGTGGTCTCTGGAGAGGTGTTTAATTCTGGAAGTCGTTGGCATACAGCTGTCGGTTGAAGCCACAGAAGTGGATTAAATCACCTAGAGGGAGCAAGTAAAGTGTAATAGAAGATGGCCAAGGTTGGAACCTTGTAGAGCAATGATATTCAAGATGTGCACACAGAGGGAAAGGAGCTAACAAAGGAAACTGAAAAGTTAGAAAAGTGTAGAGAGTGTTTTCTGAGAAGTCAAGGAGGGGAGCTTAGTCAAAGGTCAAGTGAGAGGACTTGAGTTGGGTTCCCAGTGAAAACCTTTCTCTGGTGTGGTGGAGAAAGGAATCAGACTGTGTGGGCTTAGAAGAACTTTGTGAAGAGAAGGAAGAGGATGGTAACTGGAGGAAGAAACAGGTTGGAGAATATGGGTTGATGGCAGAAAGGGAGCTTGATTAACTTGAAAGAGAAGGGATAATAGACGGACCAAGGTGGGAAGGGGCAAAAGGGTAAGACCTGTCCCTTCTGAAGAGAAAGGAACAGCAGTGGTTATAGTCATGGTGCTGGATGGTTCCAAAGAAGTGAGTAGTGGTGATGAGGAGTGGAAGCCATGAGAGAAAGGGCCCAGCACAATGCCCAAGGCCATGATTCCCCATAGAGCATGAGGAGGGAGGCTGGTCATCACCATTCTGGGGATTTTCCTTCTACCTGCTGCTCCCTGAAGGCCAGGAGTTGAGTGTCCTTGTATCTAATACTCTTTCCTCTGTGTTGCCGTAGGCAGGATGGGCATCATTGTGAAGTAGGTAAACTTTGTGTTGGTACCAAACCACTTGCCTCTTTCTGCTTCCTCCTTCTCTCTTCTTTGCACTCCTGACCTGAAGCTCTGTGCCTTTGAGCTACTTCCTGGTGGTTCTACCTGGTTATTCTACATGCCTTACCAGGTATATGTCCAATGGACCTGTCTTTCCTGATTCCCACCAAAATAACTGGTCTTGTGCCTTTTTCACTATTAATAATGGTTAATAATTTATTCACTATTAATAATAACAGCACTATTGCTGCCGTTTATTCCAGTAAACGTCTTCCCTAAGAAAGTAGCAAGAACCTGGAAAAGGGATCTTTTATTAGTTCTCAAATAACACCAAGTAGATGACCCAAGGGTGGCTCTGTTAATTGAGGTTCGTGGAAATACAAAGCTCTCTCTTTCTGCCTGCTACCCTTTGCTGCTGACTTTTATTTAAAGGTCCTCCTCTTGCATCTCCCTCCCCTGCCTGGGCTGCCTTCATCCCTTGCTCTTAAACTAGCCCAAACTCCGACATGATTTAAGGGCCACTGTTTTACCAAGGAAAGTCCTTGAATCCATGTCGTTTCCAGAGAAAGGAGCTGTGTTGGTTTGTTTACAGGACCTGTGCACAGCATAGATATTTTATAAACCACGTACTGGTGTATGTGTGTTTCAGTAATTTAAAACTAATGAAAAAAGCTTACTCTGTGCCTTGGGAAATTTCCTTCAGTCCTGGGCCTCAGTTCGCTCATCTATGAAAGGAGAAGATGGGACTGAATGATCTGTAAGTTTTCTCCTATCTCTGAGTGATCCTGTGGAGGCCTACGAAATTACTTGATCATCTCTTTAAGAGGCTTTAAATTATGAATTTAACCTTAAAGAAAGAGAACTTTGTAAACAGTAGTATCTCCCAAACTGTTCTGTTTGTTGACATTATGCTTATGTGTAATTCACATAGGTGTCATCACTACATTCACATTCTTTTTCTTCCTTCACACTTGTGATATTATTAACCATTCATATTTATATATGAATTATGTATATTTCATTTATAAATATATGTATGCATTTTATATTTGTAGGTATTTATATATGTGCATATGTGTGTGTGTGTGTGTGTGTGTGTGTGTGTATATATATATATATATATATATATATATATATAGAGAGAGAGAGAGAGAGAGAGAGAGAGAGAGATTGATTGTCCTTATATTCTCACTTTTGATGGCCTAAAGGTAGTTCATCCACTTCACATAATCATTCCTGTGAATCTGATTTAAAGCAGTATATTTTGCATATAGAGTTGGACCTTTTTAAAGCAACTTATTATGAAAATGTGGATTGTAGCCATTTTGTAGTTCATTTTAAAAGATTATATATACAGGTATATATACACAAATATGGTCTTTGTATATATACATATACATGTATATAAATAAGATTTTATTTTTGTAATGACATCTCTGACAGGATAATTGTCAGAGATTCTGGGGAGAAAACTGTTTAAAGGTATTTATATTTGTACAGACTATTGATGACCTGAGTTACGGAATTAATTTTTAGCTGTTTGCTTCTTTGCTTAATGCCTTAGACCAAGGCTGTCCAATAAAAATATAAGGGCAGCCACATGTGTAATTTAAAACATTCTAGGGGGCATATTGAAACAACTGAAAAGGAGCAGGGGGAATTAGATGATATACTTATGTAACCCAATATATCCAAAATATTATTCAACATAAAATATAAAAATACATATATAAAATATAAATAAGTATGAACATAATTAAATATAACATATAAAATGTAAATATATATTTATATATAATATAGCAATATAGTTATATAAAATTTAAATATACATATATATCAATATAAAATACATATAATTTTATAAACATAAAATATAAATGAGTATAAAATATAAATTTCTTAATAGACATTTTACTTTTTGGGGGTTACTAAGTCTGCAGATTATAGTGTGTGTTTTACTTGAAAGCATATCTGATTTCAAACTAGCCATATTTCAAGTTGCTCAATAGCCATGTGTGTTTGAAATATTTCAAACTAGCCATATTTCAAGTGGCTGATGTATTGGACACCACAGTCTCGGATGAGAAAGTTAGTTTATCTCAGATTAATCTTTCATAAAAAAATTTTATCCCAATTATAAAATGCTGTTTTAAAATTTAATTTAAGGAAAACATGTATTCCCATCATTAATAATGTTCTATGCTGGCAGTTGAAGGCTCTAGTATTTCTTGACAGAAGTTGATTGAGACCTTTGTCTGACTAGGATGTTCCTTCATTCTTTACCTTGTGACATTAAGCTTTTAGAGGAAAATCCACTGTTAAGTACCAGAGATTTAAATCCATATGTATGCTAAATTTGAATTGACATTTGAAAGTTACATAAACCAACCTAAATAAAATCAAAGGTGAATGTAATCTATACAGCAAGGGTTTTTAAAAATCCTTTCTTTAGCAAAGATACCCTATTTGTTCTTTTTCTGTTTCCAGTCTTCTAATCCATTTCGTATTATTTGCTCTTTTAGATTTCCTTGGGGTTTGTTGTGTTCAATGCCAGCCCCTTCATTACTACCATCATGATTTTTGTTGTAGCACAAAATGAACCCTCACTCCTCCTTTTCAAGCAGGGCTGTAAGCAAGAGAAAGAAGAGCAAGACCTAGATTGTGCCCCTTGTGAGCAATTTGAGTTTGCGGTTTATTTTGATTTTAGTTTGTTTCGTGGGGACATAATATTTTTAACTAATATTAATGTGAAGGATGAAAGCCTTTTAGAGAATACATTGGCTTTTTTTTTAAGTTTCTTCAAATATGGGATGCTATATTTGATATTTTCCTTTGAGAGACATCTCCTGGAAGAGAGGAAGAGACTCAGGAAAGCACCAGGTTGCTAATCAGCTGATGAGTGTTTCGGTCCCAGAATTCCTCCTCATAAACTTGATCTTTAACCTGATCTTGGAAAAGTCTCTCTTTCTAGAAACCCAATTTCCTTATCTTTAAAAAGGAGGATGTGTTCATTATCTCTAAGCTTTCTCTTAGATATATATATCTCTGAAAATAATTAAAATTAGCTTTATGGTTTTGTGACTGAGGGCATCCTAGATGTCAGCTAGCCTAGTCTGCTGTTTTACAGATGAGCCAAGTGAGGCCAGATAGTGAAGTGACTTGGATGGGGGACAGATTTGTGGCATGGTCTTGGGTTTACCGGATTTTATATTGAGCAGCATATTGGGAGACAAGTTATACTGGCATTAAAAATATTTACTTCAGGATGTGATTTTAATAGAGTTAGGGAGTTATTAAGCTTAATTAATGACTGTATATAATACTTGAGCTGTTTTGAAATGTGAGCGATCATTTAAAAATATCCTAAGCCCCAATTCATTAACAGAAAATGCAAATTTTAATAGTGACTTGCATGTGTAGGGTTTAAATAAAAACTCATCTATCTTTTAGCTGCCTTGAATAAGGTTAGAATTCTGCTTTCCTTCTGTAGGATTTGCTGACTCACAAAATTAAAGCATGACTCATAAAATTAAATCATGATGGTGTTTCACATTTGCTTGTGAGTTTATGAAATGTCCAAAATCATTTGCAGGAGACCCAAACTCAGCTAGAAACAGGATCCATTTAAACTTATATGGAATGCTCAAGTATTCATAACCCTATCAAAATCTCAAAAGGAAGGCTGTGTGATATCTGAGACATAAAACACCCATAAAAGCTAGTCAAAATCACATTACTTTAATTAATGTTTAGCTTTTGAAAGGATAGAAGATAATTCAACTTCCCACCTTCCACAGGGTTATCTCTTTATCAACTATGTGTGAACACAGTTTGATGAATCAAGATTGAAATAATAATAATAATAAATAGAGTTAATTATGCCTGGAGGAATTATTTTAGTTTTTCCTCCCCATTTCTACTGAAACCATTTAAATATTTATATTTAAAATACTTTTCCTTCTCTACATGGGAAATTATAAAAATCATTGTAGACATAAGAGAAAGTGACTAGAGGTAAACTTCTGGGGGAAAAAAAGATGAAAAATACATTGAAAAAAATAAAAATACAAACATAAATTATTTTTTAATGTGGCACCTAGAACCTCTGACAAATGTGTGTTTCTTCTATTCATTTGGCAAGTCACCAGGAGCCTGTATCTGAGCCCTGGCTCTGAAGCTGATTTGCATTGCTCTCTCTGGATCACAGGTTCCCCAATTTAAAAGGAAGGAGCTTTATTCTGTTGTTTTCTCCACTCCCTCTAGGCTCTAAATTATACAGCTTGTATTAGTTCTGAGGTTATGCATCAGAGAAACAAAACCAACTATTGAAAACTGGTAATATTTCTAGATGAAGTTGATCTCTGAGAAAACGGAAAGATGGAATGAGGAGAAAATTATATAAATTAGTATCCTGCAATTGGAAGCTAAACCCAAGAGACCTGCCAAAGGCATCCAACATTTGTTACGGAAAGTCAATTAGGAACTCTAGCAAAGACAGGATGTAGAAGGTGACCACTGCATTTGAAATAGACAGCATCAAATGTCTACCCTCCAGGAGAGAGTAGTCTCCATGTGTCCCTGGTCACAGCTCCTGTTCTTCAAGTTCTAGGACTGCACAACTGCTTACAGTTGGTTGCACATACACACCATGCAGTTCTACTGTGGAAGCGATTTGTTCATTGCTTTCCCTCTGCCTGGTATAATACCCTCCCCACATATCCACACACACTCCTGCCCTTCGCCTGACCAGCAACTACTGATTCTTAGAATCCCAGCCCAGAGGCTATGTAGGAAGCCAGCTCTGTGCCCTGACTTCTTTGTTCATCTAACCCTGGGCACCTTCCTCATCCATGGCACTTCTTCCCTATCACAGGCAGCACTTGGCATCCCCTGACTTCAGATTCTCCTGTTCACTTATATACAAATAGCCCCAAAAGTCTATGGCAAATAGTGATGTGTAATTTTATAGAAGTTTAGTTTTAAAGAATTATTCTGTATTTGATCAAATATAAGAAACCATTGCTTATAAGCTCTTTTGCCATTTTATGTTCCATGAAGAAAGAAAAATGACTGCCAAACAGTTGACAAGGTATCAATTATACAACACATCCTGGTTTCAGGAAGGTTGGAATGTGAACAGATTTGCACCTTGGATTCAATGACATGTGGTGCCATGAAGCTGGTGTTTGGGAATGAGTGATTTTACTATGGGATGATTCAAACATACCCCCATGCACCCACATCACTGTAAGACTCTGTTCTGTTCTCCTGAAAAGTGCGTTTCTTTTTGGGGGGATAAATGGCCCACTTCCCAAAGAAAGCTAAATACTGGTGTGCACAACAGAACTGAAGTGCTCTAAGATGGTGACAATTTTTAGTTAGAAAATAAAGATTTTGAATAAATTAGACAAATGACAAATTTGGCCGTGGCTCCGATCTGCAATTCAAGAGAATCCACCATATGCTCAGTACAGATATAGGAAAAAAGGATTCTGGACTCAGTTTCAGCTAGTACTCCAACTAATAGAAAACCTGCTCCCTGAGGGAAGAGAAAAAACTACTGCTAAAGTTGGAAAGGTAATTAATTTGAGGCATGAAACTGCATAAGAAACAGGACACACTTAGGAAATGTGAGTCAAGAGGAAACTTATTGAAGTATTTTTGTGGGTTGAGAATATTGATATGGTGAAATATAACTACTCATCTTACCTTTACTCTGAGTAAGCGTTGGCTCAAGAATTTTAGACTCTTTGCATAATTCAAATGTCATCAGAGGTGCCATCAGCTAACTCCATAAACTCATAGAGAAGTGTTCTGGGCCGGAACAAATGTTCAGTGCAGCTGAAGGCAGCCTGTATGGAATGAAAATACTTTGCCATGTTACATTTCCAAGGAGGAAAATCCAGTATCAGGGTTGGAGGCAGCCATGGACAGACCGACTCCTCTTTGTAGCAATGCATCAAACTTCGTTTAAACCAGGCTTGCTTTAGTGTTCTGTGAACCTTGGGGTATTTGGAAAAAAACTTTTGCTTATGTATTGGCCAACCAGTATGTTCAAAATGGCTTTTCAATGGCTATTGGAAATAAAAACAAGTGGGACAGTTGTGTTCTGTCCACATGGGTCGATAAAATTGAAGACTCAACATACCAAGCATGAAGAAAAGCATAGAGGGGAATGATCATAATGACTGCACAGAACCCCTGTAGAAAATCTGAACAAAGTATCCCTTCTCCCTCTTCTCCCAGTTTTCCCCACATGGCGAGATGGTCTCGCAGCCACGTGTGTGTGTGTCAGAGAACAGCTCCTGGTTTTAATGCCTGGCCTCGGATCCTGAGGTGGAAGTATTACAATCCCATCACGGTGCAGCCTGGGAAAGTCTAAGAGGATTAGGTCGATTGTCTTAGTGTCACCCAAGAAGATGGTGCTGGCTTCAGCAGCAGTTCCACCTCTGAGTAGGGAGACATCTTTCCCCTTTATTACTTATCTTAGACATAGAACCTGCTCCTCACTCACTCATCCTCCCACCCTCAGGGTTGCTACATCAAAATTAGGAGCTAACTTTTCATTGATCTCTTAACTCTTGGGCCCCTACTTCTTTGAGTAGGTCTTACATATTATTGGCTCATCTGCTTTATCCCCGGGGAGACAGAATTTAGTGAAACACACACATTCATGTGGTCAAGTCATGCTGAATTTAACAATATTGGTGCTTTTCTTTTTCTTATCATGGGACTCACAGTCGGTGAGCAACTTGATACTTGCTCTTCCTTGCCTGTCTTCTAAGGTAAGGTGACCACAAGTAGAACTTGAGGAAGTCTTCTCTGTGCTATTAACAACCTTGAGACCTGATACCATTCATTTTGGGCTTCTTTCATAAGTGCTTTGTGGCAGAAGTGGAGAAATAGCTTCCTCTGCAGAATCGTGAATTGAAGTATTAGCTAAACATAGACTTTATTGTATTTTAAAGGGAAAATGATATTTTTACAGCAGAATTTATAAATTTGGGGATACATAAAGATCTTTTTATATGTCTCTTGCAAATGTCAAGAGTCTTGGATCTAGAAATTATGTTTATATAAGTCTGTCTTTCCTGCTCAGCCTGCACTGTCCAATATTATAGCCAATAACCACATCTAGCCTTTGAGCATTTAATGTGGCTGGTCTCAACTGAGATGTACTATAAGTGTAAAATACATACCAGATTTCAGACTTGATACAAAATCATGAATGCAAAGTATAGTTAGTAATTTTTTAATTGATTGCCTGTTGAAATAATATTTTAGATATATTGGGTTAAATAAAATATTTAAATTTTTTTACTTTTTTAAAAAAATGAATGAGTTTTCCTGTTGTTCTGCATTCCTGCTAGGACTGGTATATTCAGCTTTGTTTGGTTGTTTGGAATGTAACCATTCTAATCAATGTGTAGGATATCTCATATCTGTTATTTTCTTATAATCCCCTTATTATCAAGGTCTTTGTATATGATTTTTTTCCTATTTGTATATCTTGTATGGTAAGGTGTCTATTTGTATACTCGCCCATTTTTTTTAACCTTTTGACTCCTTTCACCCATTTCTGCAGCCACTCACCACCCACCTCTGGTAACCACCAATATGTTCTCTGTATCTATGATCTTGTTGTTTCTTTGTTTTTGATTCCACATATAAGAGAGAGAAGATATTTGTCTTTCTCTACCTGACTTATTTCACTTAGCATAATGCCCTCTAAGTACATTTATGTTGTTGTGAATGGCAAGGTTTCCTTCTTTTTTATGGCTGAATAATATTCCATTTTAAGTATATGTGTGTATGTGTGTGTATACACACACACACACACACAGAGGCAACAATTTCTTTATCCATTCATCCATCAGTGGACATTTAAGTTGTTTCCATGTGTTAGCTATTGTAAATAAGACTTCAGAGAACATGGGGGTGTGAATATCTTTTTGAGTTAGCGTTTTTATTTTCTTTAGGTAAATAACCAAAAGTAGAACTTCTAGATTACATGGTAGTTCTATTTTTAATTTTTTGAGGAACCTCCATACTGTTTTCCATAGTTGCTATGCCAATTTACATTCCCACCAACAGTGCACAAGGGTTCTCTTTTCTCCGCATCCTCGCCAATGCTTATTTCCTATCTTTTTTTTTTTTTTTTTTTTTTCGGTACGCGGGCCTCTCACTGCCGTGGCCTCTTCCGGTGCAGAGCACAGGCTATGGACGCGCAGACTCAGCGGCCATGGCTCACGGGCCCAGCCGCTCCGCGGCATGTGGGATCATCCCGGACCGGGGCACAAACCCGTGTTCCCTGCATCGGTAGGCGGACCCTCAACCACTGCGCCACCAGGGAATCCCTTCTTGTCTTTCTGATAATAGCAATGACCATTCTAAAAGGTTTGAGGTGATATCTCATTGTGGTTTTGATTTGCATTTCCCTGATGATTAGTAATGTTAAGCATATTTTCATGTACCTGTTGTCCATCTGTATGTCTTCTTGGGAAGAATGTCTGTTCAGATCTTCTGCCCATCTTTTAATCAGATTGCTTTTGCTAATTGAGTTGTATGAGTTCTTTATATATTTTGGATATTAACCCCATATCAGATATATGATTTGCAAATATTTTCTCCCATTCAGTAGGTTGCCTTACATTTTGTTGATGGTTTCTTTTGCTAGGCAGAAAGTAGAAGCCTTTTAGTATGATGTCCCACTTATTTATTTTTGCTTTTGTTGTCAGATTCAAAAAGTTATTGCCAAGACCTATATCAAGGAGATTACTGGCTATGTTTTCTTCTAGGAGTTTTATGGTTTCAGGTCTTACATTTAATTCTTTAAGCCATTTTGAATTTATTTTTGTGCATGGTGTGAGACACTAGTCTAGTTTTGTTCTTTTACATGTAGCTGTCCAGTTTTTCCAACACTATTTATTGAAGAGACTGTCCTTTCCCCATTGTATATTCCTGGCTCCTTTGTCGTGAATTAATTGACCATATATATGTGGGTTTATTCTTTTTTACTTTTTTAATATGGTTATTAGATCATTTAAAATTACTTATGTAGCTCATAGTATATTTCTATTGGACAGAGCTGATTTAGACTATAGGTTCCTTGAAGCCAGGGACAGTGCCTTCCACATGTTAATTAAATGCTTGATGCATGTTTGATAAATCAAACTGTTGAAATGAAATGAATGAACAGATGAGAATTATAACAATTTTTTAAAGTAGTGATTTTGACACTGTGGATTTAGAAGGTGATAGGCCAGATGAGATGGATTTTGTCAGTAAACCTTAAAATGTTTATTAATTGTCCCTGGTGTATGGGACTGAAACATACATTAAAAGAAATGCAAGTGCTGGCTGCAACTGCCAACTCATGAGACATTCAGGTATCCCCTGTAGGCTGACCTGATTTTGCCACCCATGATTCCTTTGTTCAAGTGCCATATATAGTCCAGAAATTTGTTCAAGAATGATCTATTTCTAGAGAGGATTTTTCCTTTGAGCCATTTAGCTGTGGCTCTCAGACTTTAATGTGCTTAAGAATCACTTGCAAAACCTGTTACAAATGCAGATTCCCAAACCCATTTCCAGAAATTCTAGTTCAGTAGGTAAGGGATGGGGCCCAGGAATCTGCATGTTAACACCCCAGAAGATTCCTGCATAATTGACCTGTAAGCAATACCGTGAGGAACACTGCTGTATGGCATCATAATCTGGGAATAGCCTGAAACTTCAGGAAAAGGACAGTTTGTTTAGTGATTTTTATTATCTATTATACTCTAAAGAACTCATTGTTAATTATATTAATAATCAAAAATTAATCAAAAAATTGCAGCAAACAGAACAATCAACAGTGAAAAGGCAACCTACCAAATGGGAGAAAATATTTGCAAACCATATATCAGAGAAGGGGTTAATATCCAGAATATATAAAGAACTCCTATAATGCAATAACAAAAGAATTACCCAATTAAAAAAATAGGCAAAGGACTTGAATAGACCTTTCTCCAAAGAAAATATGCAGATGGCCAAAAAGCACATGGATGCTCTCCAGGAAGAAGAGAGATGCTGGTTACGGGATGCTGTCATTTCAGAGGCGTCCGGACACTCTAAGAAAATGTCCTGCCTCTTTCCTGTCCCCATACCTGAAGCCTGGAATATCAATACCTCAGTTGCATTCTCTCAAAACATTTTTTAAAAGCCTTGGAGAGACTTCCCTGGTGGTCCAGTGACTACGACTGCACACTCCCAATGCAGGGGGCCCGGGTTCAGTCCCTGGTCAAGGAACAATCTAGATCCCACATGCTGCAACTGAAGATCCTGCACGCGGCAGCAAAGATCCCATGTGCTGCAACTAAGACCCGGTGCACCCAAATAAATAAATTTAAAAAAAAAAAAAAAGCCTTGGAGACTCTGATCATTTTAGGGGTCCTGGTTGTTAGGACGCTTTCTGAGGCAGAGGGAGAACAATTGGGTTTATGTTGTTGAAGTAGCCAGAGCATTCACACGCAGAGCATTCACTCCAGCAGCCACAGCAGTCTGTGTCTGGTCAGAGGCCATTCCTTTAGGTAGCGAGCTCTCCGTTCTTTCCAGTAACTGGTAGGCAAGTGTGGCTGGGTTGGCTGGCTCTGCCCTTCCCTGGGTTTGGCTAGCTCCCACGAGCGGGGCAAATGGAGTGAGGGGAAAAGGCATCAAGTGACTCCCATATTTACTAATGAGATGAAAATACAGTACTTGGTTGGTCAAAACTGAAATAATCTCATTTTCCTCCTTTGTACCCTTCTTGGTATCTTGTTCTGGGTTATCAGTTCTTTTTGTTTGTTTTTGTTTTTGCAATATATTGGTTTACCTTCTAGAAATACTGATTATGAAAGATTTAAAATCTGTAAAGAGACAGACAGATGCAGTATACTCACCACCTAGCTTACCAAAGGAAATATGGGTACAAAGTCCCTGTATATTCCTCTCAAATAATATTCCCCATCCCCACTGCAGTGGTAACTGCTGTTTGGAATTTAGTGTTCGTCATTCATATGCAATTCTTTATACCTTCACTATATAATGTTTGTATATTTCAACAATATAGAGTATTGTTTGGAATGTTACGGTCTCATATTTTATGTAGTCTTTTGCAACCTGCTTTTTTCATTTAACTTGCCTGTTCACTTCTTAAACTTCATTGAGGATGTTTCGTCCAGTGTTACTTAACTAAACTACTCTAGACATTGGGGTACAGTGATACTGTGTAATAATGTTTGGCCCCCAAGATACAACTAGAAATGTCTTAGATTGAAAAACTTTATATGTGTCAAATTAATATATAATTGTAATATAGTGTGTAACGGTTAAACATATTTTTTTTATTTCAGGTTATAATATAACTTATCCTCTCATGCTTTTTCCCTGTCCCTTCTCCCCAAATCATCAACAGTAGAAAAAGAAGAAGAAAGAAACATGTCAGGACACAAATGGTAAGTAATTTGTTGTCTCTTCTGAATTGGGAGAGGCTAATGAAAGAGGAAAGCACGTAGTATATGCTCAATAAATGTCTACTGAATGGAAAAATCAGGAGTCACAATAGCAGTAAATAACCTGTTAGCCTACACCCAATGTTGAGTATAGTCAAGTTTTCAGTATCCCTACTAAATGTAATATGAAAGCCAATAACCAAAAATATTCTGTAAGAAATTCATTTATGTGTAACTTTCTCCTGGGAATGTAACAATGGCTTTTCTTACCACCATTTTTTCAGTGTAATGAATTGATACATTTTTTAATCTGTCTTATTTACAACTTCTAATATTAGGGTTATAAGGGAATTTTATATAGGGCAGCTATAAAATAACAATTTAACTAATAACAATAAAAATAACTCAGACTCATTAATATATAGTCATGACTTCAACCTCCATGAACATTCAGGAGCCAGTCATGATTGGAAGTAGATGATGCTGAACAAAATAGATGTGGTAATTACATGACAATGTTATCACTGCCTTTTACATGCCGATAAAGCATCTAACGGCATGTTAGACCACTTATAAATTCCAGTTCTGTTACAAGCAGTGTTTCTGAACCCGTCTGAAACCTTGATCCACTGGGCACGCAGATCTTTGTCGTTTTTTACCTCCTTTAATTTGTATCATGAAAAAGTGCTGTGCATATTTTCATTTTTCAAAGGTACAATTGATTATAATAAGGAATATACTTTTAAAATAAATTCATTTATTTACTTATTTATTTTTGGCTGAGTTGGGTCTTTGTTGCTGCGCTCAGGCTTTCTCTAGTTGTGGCGAGCGGGGGCTACTCTTTGTTGTGGTGCATGGGTTTCTCATTGCGGTGGCTTCTCTTGTTGTGGAGCACGGGCTCTAGACCGCAGGCTCAGTGGTTGTGGCACACAGGCTTAGTTGCTCCGCGACATGTGGGATCTTCCTGGACCAGGGCTCGAACCCACGTCCCCTGCATTGGCAGGCGGATTCTTAGCTGCTGCGCTACCAGGGAAGCCCCAAGGAATATACTTTTTCATCCCTCCTCTCTCAGTAGAGAAGCAATCAGGTCCAAGTCCTCTGTAATATCAAATGTCAAACTTTAAAAGAATTTTGCATGCCTTAAAATGTAATGAGCTTTAAAAGGTAATTAATAAACATCTAAGGGACTTAGTTTCCCTGAGTATCCCCATTTGACAGCTCTGTAAGAGTTGTCAGACTATTTATTTAATTGTTCCATCTTGCCTCATTAAGACGAAAGGATGGCTTCATCCTGTGACCCTTGTAATGGCTGTCACATCCTGGCAGCAGGCTCAGGGAAGTAGGTAGTTGTCATCCACCTAGGAGAGATTGGAGAGTCCCAGGAGATGAGCCCGTCCCCATAGTCCTCCCATTACTGTGCCACTTCATTGCTTGCTGCTGAAATACAAGGGCTGCAGAGAACATTGAAATGCGCACTACGCTGGGATTTAGAGCCTTGGATTTTAATCCTGTGTGATTTGGGGCAAGATTCTTAACGTTTTGTAACCTAAGATTCCTCATTTGTTAAATAACGGGTGAGGCATGTTCACTAAATGACCTCTAAAGTCCTTTTTTTCCCCTTGAAATAGAATTTTTTTGTTGTTAATCCATGACCTTTGACCCAAAAAACCACAATAGAAAGAAGTCCATCCTAGTCCTCACTCTTAAAAAATTCCTTTCTTGGGCTTCCCTGGTGGCGCAGTGGTTGAGAGTCCGCCTGCCGATGCAGGGGACGCGGGTTCGTGCCTCGGTCCGGGAAGATCCCACATGCCGCGGAGCGACTGGGCCCATGAGCCATGGCCGCTGAGCCTGCGCGTCCGGAGCCTGCGCTCCGCAGCGGGAGAGGCCCGCGTACTACAAAAAAAAAAAAAAAAAAAAAATTCCTTTCCCCTGAAATAGCCACAGTTTGGGGGAGTATATTCTTACCATCTTTTAATGCACATACTATGTAGAGGGATTATCTTTTACATAAAAGTTATACATATTTTCATCTTATTTTCTCTGATTTAAGCTCATAATAAAATGGTTTTTATTTATATGTTTTAAATAAAAATTATATATATTTAAGGTGTGGAATATAATTTGATATGCATAGTGAAATGATTACTACAGTCAAGCTAGTTAACATACCATCTTTTAAAATTTATTTTATTTATTTATTTGGTTGCTCTGGGTCTTTAGTTGCAGCAGGTGGATAGCACACGGGATCCTTAGTTGTGGCATGTGAACTCTTAGTTGTGGCATGCATGTGGGATCTAGTTCCCTGACAAGGGATCGAACCTGAGCCCCCTGCATTGGGAGCACAGAGCCTTAACCACTGGACCACCAGGGAAGTCCCAACATATCATCTCCTTTTATAGTTACCACTTCTTGTGTGTGATGAGTGCACATGAAGAGTAATGGTCCTCTCCTAGTCTATTTCCAGTGTTGAATACAATATTATTAAGTACAGTCATCATGCCTATACATGAAATATCTGGACTTATTCCAAACTTTGAAATGATGCAGAAAGATACAAAGTAAACCGTAATCCTTCGCCTCTTTCCAAAGATAACCATTGCTAAGGAAGTCATCTGAAACTCTGATTTTTTTAAGAACAAATGTGTGAATTGAAACTTGTAAATGTTATCTGGCAGGAGAGTGTAAATCATCGAGTTTTGAGATACATATTTTGGTATAGTAGTATAAAGCAATTTCTGTTTTAGGACACAAGTCTGGTACATTTTGAGTGCTAATGGGATGGGGTGGAAGAAGTTACATGTCTGCAGAGGGAGATGCCTGGGGGTCCTGTGTGAGCTTTTGGACAGGAACCCTAGACAGGAGGAAGGTATAGACAAAGCAAGGAGGGATGGAACACCAGTGGCAAACTCTGTCAATATTTGGGTACCCTGGTCACTTTTACAGAATTCCATTTCATTTTCAATTGAATTTTTTTCTAATTTCTTCTTTACATACTTTTTGATATGATCTTCACTGTTGTTCCTGAAGAATGGCTTCCTATTGGTTTTTTTATTTTATTTTATTTTATTTATTTATTTATTTTTGGCTGTGTTGGGTCTTTGTTGCTGCACGTGGGCTTTCTCTAGTTGCGGCGAGTGGGGGCTACTCTTCGTTGCGGTGTGCGGGCTTCTCATTGCAGTGGCTTCTCTCATTGTGGAGCATGGGCTCTAGGCGCGCAGGCTTCAGTAGTTGCGGCACGCGGGCTCAGTAGTTGTGGCTCACGGGCTCTAGAACACAAGCTCAGTAGTTGTGGCACACGAGCTTAGTTGCCCCGCGGCATGTGGGGTCTTCCCGGACCAGGGATCGAACCCATGTCCTCTGCATTGGCAGGTGGATTCTCAACCACTGTGCCACCAGGGAAGCCCCCTATTAGTATTTTAAGGATTTAAAGTTTTAGTATGAGAAACCCATAATCAATTTTTTAATACATTTTTATTTTTCAAAATTTTATTTGACTGTAGTAAGAATACTAAACATGAGATCTACTCTTTTAACAAACCTTTAAGTGAAGAATACAGTGCTGTGAACTCTAGGCACAGTGTTGTACAGCAGATCGCTAGAACTTATTCACCTTGCACCGTTGAAACTGTATGCCCATCGATTAGTAATTTCCCATTTCTTCCTCAGCCTCTGGAAACCACCATTCTATTCTCTGATTCTATGAGTTTGACTGTGTTAGGTACCTCTGTGACAGATTTGAAGTATGCTGTTTTTCAGTCCCTTATCTCTACTCTTCTGCCATCACTTCAGTGTTGGCCGTAATGCTGGGCTGGAGAGAACATTGGTGTTTGGCTTTATCTCTGACTCACTGGGGTGCTTGAGGCAGTCACCTTGCCTGGCTTGGCCTCACTTTGTCTACTTCTGAAAGGAGTGTGTCCAGTCTTTTGATATCTAAACTCCTCAAGGTTTAGTTTCTCAATTTCCTGCAAAAGTTTCTTAATTTCCTCACTAACTTTTAAGGTTTTGGTATAAGTTAGACTTGATTAACCTTTTGGTGTAATAACCATGTAAGAAAGTACTTATATGTTTATTAATGTTGTAAATGTTTGGATACATTTGTTCACACTATAATATCTTAACCTTTTGAAAGTCATGAGTAAAATGGCTCTTCGAATGCCTTTTAGCAGTTATCCCTGGGACTTACACGATCGATATGCTCAAGATAAATCAGTTGTAAATAAGATGCAGCAGAAGTATTGGGAAACGAAGCAGGCCTTTATTAAAGCCACAGGGAAGAAGGAAGACGAACACGTTGTTGCCTCCGACGCAGACCTGGATGCCAAGCTGGAGGTGAGCGCTTCATTGCCCTCAGCCCCAGCACAGCCATCTTGCTAGGCTCAGGGTCTGAGAATGTATTCAGGGGGCCAAGCATAGGTGTGCTTTGTACTTGAAAACATACTGCAAACAGCTAGTTCATAGGAAAATCTAGGATCAGATCAACTCAATCCCAGCGTATTTTTTTAAAAACCCACAAATTCTCCTGTAACCCCCAGTATGCCTCAGTTAATTTGTTTTTCAAGCACTTCGTTGGAATGGATGGAATGTGGTAAATTCTCAATAAATGTTTGTTGAAAAACATTAATGCACTCAAAGAGCCACTGCCAGTGATAGCAATACTAGGGTCAGGGAAATGTTTACATTTAGAAAAAAAAAGAAAAAAGGATGATGGCAAAAGATCCTGGAAAGTGAGTCTAATAAGCTTGTATTGAATCCTGGAAAATTCTAGAATTGAATTAACCAATATTTAGTTAGACTAGTTAATAATACAGTAAGCTGAATTCATATTTGAATGATCCTTGAATACTAGTACAACTGGTAAAAGGCCCACTAATTCCCTGATTGCTGGACATTCTGCCAGTACTTTAGATCAGAATTTAAAAAGCATTTGCTGTACAGCAGAAACTAATACAACATTGAAAATCAACTATACTCCAAGAAAAATTAATTTTAAAAAACCCAAAATTTAAAAAGCATACTTAACATTTCTGTGAATGACAGGGCACAGAGAGAAATAATATGTCATGTGGTCTGATAAGAATTCAGAATGATATCTAAATACATAAGCTAAAGTTACTGAGCTGAACACTTAATGAGACAAAAATCAAAAGCTCAAGATTTCATAAAACTTTCTGAGAAGGGTGACCAGGGTGGTGCAAGCCATGGTTATTCTGGAAGAGAGGTTGAGGGGAAATATGTTAGTTGTCAGTTCTCTGGGAAGGCCTGTCATGTGGAAGAGGGATAAGATTCATTCTGTGCATCTGACGGTAGAACCAGACCCAGGGCCACTATTCATAGTACTCATCTCTCATGGAATTATCTCAAGTGTCCGTTTGTTTGCCTGCCTTCCCTCCACCAGGGGTCAGATTCCATGACACACAGTACACATTCAGTAAGTATTAACTGAATAAGTGTACATGTTAATGCAGTTAAGATGAGTTCCCAACCCTTTCTCCTGTCAGTGGAATTGTTCTAACAGAAGCTGGGTTTGACAGAGATGTTCTAGTGGAGATGGCTTCAACGGAGAAGAGTAGAGCCAGGAAGCCTCTATTCTGATTTTAGTATTCTGAATAGAATTGAAATGATTGTAAGTTGCATATGCTTTTCACATCTTATAGATTTATTTTTTTTCCTCTTAACAACCTAGTAAATACAAGCATTACTCAGAAAGTAATTTAATATGTTATTTTCTAGTATGCAAAACACAATACAGTAATTTTATATTTATATTTAGGTTCTTGCAGCAGCATTTGCACTGAACCAACTGTACTTTAATCAAAATACCTGCTGTCCTAGGCACATAGCATCCAAAGTACTTAACTGTGACTAATATTTTTACACATGATAAAGATTTCTGTTGCAGGAATGTTTTAATACTGATGTTGATGTTTATAGAGAAAGAGAATGGATTCCACCAATAAAGCATATGAAAACGATGTACAGACCATTTTGATGTGCTTTTCAACTAAGTTATCCATAGAAGACTAGCTTATGAAACAAGAACTTGTATTCTCCTGGCAAAGAAAGCTTGTATGCCAAGCTGTAATGATGGTCAGATTCTATTACAATCTGTTGGGAAGCTCACGTAGAAATGTTCACTAAGTTTAAATATTTGTCAGAATTGCTTGTTAATGAAATCATTTTCTGAAAAACAGCTCTTAAGTACAAGAACCAACAAAACTAACCTGTGGTGACAGAAGTCTTTTAGTAGATGCCACAGCAGAGTAGACTGACTAGATAGTGGAAATGTTTCTTATCTTACTTTGGGTATGATTACAAGAGTGTATACAATTGTCAAACTCACAGAACTGAACTCTCCAGAGGTGTGCATTTTATTGCATCTAATTTATACTTCAGTTTTTAAAAAGTGAATAGTAACAGCAGAGTAGCTCTTGAACATACTTTTTTTTAACGTCCTTGCTCCTATATTCCGGAATTACTATGTGTTGATAGTTTGTGACCCAGAATACTGTTATCAAGCATTTGTTAAGGAACATACTCAGACTGCTGATTTTCTGTTTTGTTTTATGGTAAAAGGTTTTTGTTTTTTCCCTAAATAGGCAGAGGATGAAGTGTAATGAAATGAGATTTAGTAAAATTTATACTCTACATGACCAAGATTTACCATATTAAGCATTCATAGGAATGGTTTTTAATCTTTTAAGTATATATGCATGCATTCATTTTTATTAGAACATTTGGCCATTTATATTATGAAGCCGATCTTCTGTTTTGACTCAACTGTGAAGTGCTTTGTAATACCAGGGCATAACTGCTATATCACCATGGTCAGTAAGCCAGGGGAGAGAGAAGAATGCCTTGCCCTGCTTCCCTGGATGGCTTCTCAGAGGCATAATGTTTGTCTGCCAGGTTTTCTAATTGATAGCAGCCCTGGTCTCTGAGTCGGTGGACAGAGGATGGAGAAAGTGTGACGTCTCTGCTCTGTCTCCTGTTTTTCTTTTTAAATTTTTATTGGAGTATAGTTGATTTACAATTGTTCTGTCTTCTCTTGAACTGTCTCCATTTCTGAAGCAAAGACCAGAACCACCGTAAGTTAAAATCTAGTTAGATTCTTCTCCATACAGCCCACCTGCTTTTCCCTTAATTGTCTGTGTTATGGCCATAGCATGACATTAGGTTTCTTCTCTGTATATTTTATGAAATAATTGGGAAAATAGTGAGTGATAGGAGCTGCTAGCTAAACTCCATTTTACCAGATCTTTTCAAAGCAGATAGAACATTCAGCTGATTGATATTTGTTTGTTTTTATAGAGTTGTTTAAGCATGCCGTAAAATGCATTAGAATCACAAAATAAGCTAATGTTGTGTTTTAAATATGATGCTTAATTGACAGATCTTCCATTTGAAAAACAAGACAGTAGGTGAAATAAATTCGATTATGAAGGAATATTGGGTCTCTGGTTTACCAAGTCCTCTAATTGGGCCCATCACTTAGGATTTCTGGTTTTCAGCTATTATTTCAATGTCTGGAGGAAATCATCCTTCTGCAGATCTCAGTTTAGATCGCAGAGCTGATTAATTCTAATAAATACAGAAAAATAGGAGCATATTTAAAAGCTTTGGTCACATTTTCTGTTCAGTACACCACGTAACACCAAGCTCATTTAGGCATACAATCTTGTTTTTAGTGGGCAAATCAAACGCTATGGTTGTATTCAATATAATTATTTTTTATTTCACAGCTGTCTGTTTTGTTTAGCATTTTGTTTGTATTTTTATTATAGCTGTTTCACTCGATTCAGAGAACCTGTCTGGACTTGTCTAAAGCAATTGTACTCTATCAAAAGAGAATCTGTTGTAAGTATGCCGTAAGTGTGAATATTGACCAGATAGACAGTAAGAAATTGGATATTTTGCCTTAATATATAATTTTATATGTTTAGGAAGCAAGACAAGGAAACTACTGTTTAGGAGTGTCTGTCTTTGCTCTTTAATTGGTGGGGTGGGGTCTTTAATCATTTTATCAGAAATTCTTCTTTTTTTTTTTTTTTTTTTTTTTGCATACGCGGGCCTCTCACTGCTGTGGCCTCTCCCGTTGCGGAGCACAGGCTCCGGACGCACAGACGCAGCGGCCATGGGGCTCACGGGCCCAGCCGCTCTGCGGCATGTGGGATCTTCCAGGACCCGGACACGAACCCGTGTCCCCTTCATCGGCAGGCGGACTCTCAACCACTGCGCCACCAGGGAAACCCAGAAATTCTTTACATAGGCTGTTTTTCAATGCAAATACCATAACAGAAGAATTTTACATTGAGTCTACCATGGATAAGTACATGCCATTCATTTTCCTAATTATAAAAAAGTTTTCTCAGTTTTATATGTTGGGATTTGGCGTTGTTTTTATTTGATTGCCCAGGCTCTCTTATGTCCAGTTTTGTTCCTTTTAAAATGACCAAATGGATAGAGAAGGCACTTACAGTTAATTCATTGACTATATTTTGTTGACAGAGCTTCTTCCTGAACATTTTCTATGTCAAATATTGGGTTTTTTAGGGAACAAGATTTTCCTATGGTCATCCCATCTTAAAATCATTACCAACAAAGATGTCTCTGAAATACTAAATATCAAGTTGTATGTTAGTATGTTTTTAAATTTCCATTTGTAGGTCATTTAAGAGTACAATTTTTGTATTTCTGAGGCTAAACTCTGAGAATTTTGTCTGTTTCTGACTACTGCCAAACCCCTTTCCAGTAATCACAAATTAACAGTTGGGCATTTTCCTTCATTACTAATCTTTTATGAAGACTGTTTTTTGGAAGTACAAAATCCTAGGACTTAGAGGCAGAATTTTGTAAATTATCTGTGTTACTATCTACTAAGTGTTTGAGCTAAGACTTCTCCAGGGCTAGAACTCCATAGTCTTGGGTATGAGGAATCCAGACACATGACACACTGCCCCCAACATTCCTCTGTCCCACATCCAGTCAGTCACAATTGCTGTTCCATTTTGTCACCTACTTTGCTTTCAGATTCTCCCTACCGTACCTCTTCACGGCCCCCGCCTTAGTTCACGCCACCATCATCACTCTTATTTGGTTTGCTGCATCAGCTTCCTAACTGATCTCCCTGCCTCCACTTTTTCCTTCTCCAGCCCATCATCTGCAGTGCAGTCAGAGAGCAGTCAGCAATCTCCCAGAGCTGCCAGTGGTCAAAGCTGGGACAATTTGAGCAACCAAGTAAATAACTGATTGTATTAGGTTATAACCCATGAAGTAAGATAAATGTCCATTAAGTGTGTATGGAAATAAACAAAAAAACAAACTGACATTTTCATGATATTAAGTCTTCCTATCCAGAAACATAGTTTATATCTTTTTAGTTGGGTACTCTTGAATACTGCTTCACAGAGTTTTAGAATTTTTCCTTTACAGGTATTGGGTATCATTTTTTGGATTTATTCTTATGCACGTAATATTTCTTTGATACAGTTCTAAGTGGAATCCTCTAATTATGTTTTCTATATTTTTGCTGCTGGAGAATAAAAATATATCTGACTTTTGTGTTAAGCTTATATCCATTCACATTATTAAATGCTGCTATTATTTCTAAAAAAAATGGGGGAGAAGAGACAGTTCTTGCTTATAAAATAATTGCAATTAATAAATCTAGAAAGAATGAGGGAACCACAAAATCACCATTAGGTAAACACCACAGTAAGAACTGTGGCAGGCAAGATTCACTGAAAGATGTTTTATTAATTAGTGAGTGAAAGTTTGAGGAGAAATTGGATCTTTACATAGTCTTCTGTAGTTACCCCCCAAATTTTTAATAATTACAAAAGGAAAAAATCATAATTTTACAGTGGGGAAATCCAGTAGACATGACATGAACCAAATGATGGAGGTTAACACCGTCAGTAATAATGTGTGTTGATCTCCGGTAGCCCTGATATGAAACACTAAGAAGGGCACTCCACCTCTGTGGTTTCCTTCCCTCAAGTCTGTAACCCCAGTCTAATTATGAGAAAGCAGACAAACCCAAGTTGAGGGACAGTCCACAAAATGCCTAAGCAGTACTCTTAAAGGGCATCAAGATCATAAAAGACAAAAAAGCATGAGGAACTGTCACAGGTTGAAGGAGACTAAAGAGACTTGACAACTCAATGTGTGATCCTGGAAAAGAAAAAGGACATTAATGGGAAAACTAGGAAAATTCAATAAGATTGTGGTTTAGGTAGTGGTATTGTACCAATGTTATTTTCCTAATTTTGATCATTCTACCATGGTTATGTAACATTAGAAGAAGGGTACAGAGGATCTCTGTATCCTATTTACAATTTTTTCTATCAGCCTAAAATTATTTCAAAATAAAGGTTTTTATAAAATGTACATTGCAGCTTCCCTGGTGGCACAGTGGTTAAGAATCTGCCTGCCAATGTAGCGGACGTGGGTTTGAGCCCTGGTCCAGGAAGATCCCATATGTCACAGAGCAACTAAGCCCGTGTGCCACAACTACTGAGCCTGTGCTCTAGACCCCATGCTCTGCAGCAAGAGAAGTCACCGCAACAAAGAGTAGCCCCTGCTCACCGCAACTAGAGAAAGCCCATGCACAGCAAGGAAGACCCAAAGCAGCCAAAAATAAATAAATTTATTTTAAAAAATAAATAAATAAAAATGTACATTGGATCATATTGCTTCTCTGCTGAAAAAGCCTCCAATAAGCACTTAAAGTAAGATGTCTACTTCTACTCCATGGCTTACAAATTCCTACACAATCTGACCCAGTTCACCTCTCCAGCCACTTTTGCTCTTACCCACGATGTGACCTGAGGCCTTTTGCACTCACTGTTTCCTCCATCTGGGATGTCCCTGCCCTCATTGTCTCTAGTGGCTCCTTATCCTTCAGAGCTCAGCTTAATGGTCATCTGCTCAGAGATGCCTTCCCTGACCACCCAGCCCAAAGCACCTACCAATCACACTCTCTTACTCGCCACCCTCCCACCCCCAATCTGGTATTTTTCTTTTTGTGTTTTGAGTTTGTTTTGAGTTTTGTATTTTTTATTTTCTGTCTGCTGCCGCTTGAACGTAAACTGCATCAGAGCAGGGTCCTCATGTGTCTTGTCCATCTCTTTATTCCCAGTGACAAGAACAGTGCCTAGTACATATGAGATCATCCATAAATTTGTGCTAAGTGAATTAATGCTGCCAAGCTAATTGGTTTTGTAGTTTTGGTTCCCTTTTCAGGGCACATCTGAAAATCTAATTAGGAGTTAAACATGAAAAGGTTTTTATTTGTCTCTGAATTAAGTCCCAGTTGAGTGAAACCTTATAAGTAGACGCATTTGAGTTATCGGATACCTGTATTGCACCTGAATTTTAAACTCCTATAAATTTGTTTCAGTATTTGAATTTTAAAATTAAAATTAAGTAATGAACATCCCTTCTTGGAAGATGACACAGTCATCACTAAGTCATCCAACCTGTAGCCTGATGCCACTCAAACTTTTTCCACCACCCTCTGAGCAGCACTGCCCATTACCAGATTTCATCTCTTAAAATGAAGCCTGTCTTCCAGTCCAAGTTTAATCCTCAAGTGTGTAAAATAACCAAAAATGAATTCTCAAGTGCTTCAATCTACTTAGGTTTATTTAGGAAAGAGTACATTTCACCACACTTGTAGTCATTCAGGTACCATGAATTGGTTTCTTCCTAGCCTTAAGTTCATGTGTTCATTTGTATGTGACTTGAGGTTTCAAGGTAAAAAAGGTGACAGTAGCCTCATACTGTTGTAAACAAAAGTGTGAAATTTTTCCTTATTGTGCAGTTGAGTCCCATATTAGTAAGTGGAGAGGAGGAAGAATGGAAGGTGTTAAAAAACAACAGATTCATATAATTATAGGCATTTTAAAACATTACCTAGAACCAGGACATAAATATCAGATAAATATTTAAAGTGAAGTAAAGTATACAGAGATAACAAGGCAAAAATTATAGTTAGTTCAATTTCACAAGCATTTAATTAGTGCCCTGAATAAGACTTTATGCTCAGCCTTGGGAATCCATAGTTTGGATGAGGTCCCTGTCCTGAGAAAGCTTAGGTTCTCACGGGAAAGATAGATACGTTGCCCACCCACGGACACCCCAGTACCAGGTGCCAAGAGGGCGCTGCTGTCACAGAGAAAGAGGGATCACCTGCTTCACACAGGAAGTAGCTTTTGAGCTAGGCTTTAAGCAATGAACTTGATTTTGAGAAACAGAAGAGGAAGGAGGGTAGTCACTGACCATCAGGAAGAATGGATTCTAAAGCCTCTTCTCCGTGGAATGTTGAGTGTAAGCTAGTCACGGATTAATAAGGAAGCAGTAGTAGCTTTAACCTTCACTTCTGGATTCCTGGTTCCTGACTAATGTTTTACAGCTGTTGCTTGGGGGATAGTGTCAGGAATGGGATGCATTCTGAAAGAAGTCTGTATTGTTCATGAAAACAGACAAGAATCCTGGTGGCATTTAGAAAGCATTTTTAGAGACAAATGATTGGCAAATGCGTCAATACAGAAATGTGAAATAAGAGTAGTGTTCAAAGTATGTCCCTAGCAAAGTCTGTGTTCAGGGAAAAAACATTCTGGGAAGCTCAGTGTCACTGCTTGCCTGCGTCTCAGCCGTTGGTGTATGTGTATTCGGACCAGTAGCTGCCTAGCAGCCCACGCATCCATTGTGTGGATGCACTGCATTGATTAAATCAGTCCCCAAGGTAGGGAAAGAGAATGTTTTGCTACTATAAATAACTATGCTATGATTATATCTGTATATACATCTTTGTGCCCATTTTACTACTTCCTCAGGATGTAGTTTACTTCTAACAGAAGTACAATGTCAAAAGATGTATACAATTTTGACTTTTAAATAGTTACTGCCAAATCAGTCTGTAGAGAGCTTGTACCAGTCACTTCCTCACCAATAGTGCCCTCTGAGGTTGTCTTTAAAAAATAAGGCCAAATATATGCAAATATTGAATCATTATGTTGTACGCCTGAAACTAATGCAATGTTGTATTGCAGTTATACCTCAATTTTATAAAATAAGAACAAAGAGTAAGGTAAAGATTAGGCATTAGCAATTCAGATTGGGTTCCAGCTCTGCATTTTAAAAATCCACCAAGTCACCAACTTAATTACCTACATACCCTCAACCTCCACCCCCTGCTCCAGCTAAGACCTATGCCATGGATAAGGTATTTGAATTGCTTTACAATCAAGTGGAATGTAACTCAGAAAGCAGGGATCAAAAAGTCAGGAAGAGGGAATAATAGGGGGAAACTGGCCCTACATTATAGGCAGCCACAAAAGATTCCCACAGTCATACTTGACAAACGCAACTTTTTTATTTCAGCTCGAAGCAGCACATTATCAGCTCGCTTTTCAGTACAGAGGTCATTTTCTGGTTCTGATTACAGAGCACCAAACGCACTGACAGATGCACTCAAGTGAATTTGATCTCTCGTTTGGTAAATGGAAGAACAGCATGAAAGTTAAATGCGGTGGAGGCTTACCTTGTAGCCTGCCACTTGGATTTAATTTCGTCTCGTTTTTGCCTCTAGAAGAGAGAGGACCTTGTGATTTGTCTCTCTCCTCTCTGTAATAAAAATGTTCATTGTTCATGGCTCCTTTTGGTCTTTTCTCCATCAGTCTTGTCTCAAGAAGAAAACGAACTGGGAAAATTTCTCCGATCCCAAGGCTTCCAAGATAAAACCAGAGCAGGAAAAATGATGCAAGCGACAGGAAAGGCCCTCTGCTTTTCTTCCCAGCAAAGGTGTGTGGCCTGCACTGGGGCTCTGTTGTTGGGGGAGGTCTCCTGAGAACCTGGGACCCACTCATTCATGAAGGGAACCTCCTACTGGTCTTTAGAAGGCTCTTGCCTGCGATTGAGGAGCTCCTCTGTTCACAGTTAGTCTGTTCGCACTTAACTCTAATTCAGATAACATGTATAATCTTTTTCCTTCCCTATTAACTTTTTAAAAATGTTTTCATATTTCTTCTGGTCTATAGTTAATACACCAGTCACCGTGAGTGCTATACTAGGCTTATATTTGACCTTCAGTGTTGCTCATAGCAATCTATCCAGTCCCCTTCCAGCAGCTGACTAAAGCAGGAGCCTAATGAGACCAGGCAGAAGGGTTCCCTGAGTGCCCTCTGGGGGCAGTTAACTGGAGAGGGGTGCTGTTCCAGATGCCCTCTACGGTTCTGCTCAGACCCTGGGTCAGCAGCATCAAAAGCCTCACCTGAAAGTTTGTTAGAAATGCAGAATGCAGGCCCCACCCCAGAATTACTGAATCCAAATCTGCATTTTAATGGGTCCCCAGTTGTCTTCCATGCACACGCAAGGTTGAGAAGCTCTGGTGCAGAGAAAAGTGTAATAGATCAGTGATTTCTTTTTTAACACTACCATAACTTACGTTCAAGGTCCGTGTAGAAGAAACAGGAGCCACTGCGTAGAGTCACACTTTGTATCTGAGAAGGTGGCATTCCTTCTCTCCTCCTCCTTCCCCAGTAACTAACAAGCCCCCCAAAATGTCACTCACTAATATTAGGCAGACTTTATACCTAAGTAAGTCTTGTAGGTAGTCTCCAAAAATATTCGGGTCACAAAAATGTCACTCACCCAAACTGTCCAACATTTTCTTCTGCTGTTAATTTTTCCTTACTGCTTTCTCTCCCAGGGGGCCGAAAGCAGGCCACTACCTGTTATACAGGTGTTCCTATGAAGATCCAAGAAAGGTGGGGTGGAAAGAAAGAACCAAATGTGTTCATGTTTCAGTGGTTCCCCCTCCTGAGCATTCTGGTTCTCTTGAATGACATTTGGACCCCAACTTTCATAGTTGAATGCAACAATTTCCAGTAGTTCTCTACCCCAGTTTTCCAAGAGAAGTGTTTGTTTATAATCTTTGATTGCACCTTTTAATCTTATTTATAACTGTTTTCCTTGCAAAAATAATACATACTCATTCTAGAAAAATTTTAGAACAGGAACAAACCGAAAGGAGAAAATTTAAAACAACTCAAATTTTGCTAGTAGAGATTGACTTGCTTTTAACCCCTTGATAGATACTTTCAATGCATATGTGCTTGCCCCTGTCTTACAGGGATCACTGATTCCTGAAAACTCTTTCATAAATTCTTATATATTTATTTATAAATATATAAGCATTGTATATTTCTTAAATTATACATATAATCATCACTAATTTCAGTGGGAAAAATTATTATACATACCTTCATGCCAAGATTACCATCCATTTATGGGAAACAAGCCAAATCCTTGGACACAATCACCACAAGAGTTAGTTACTGATCATATAATTATTTTATAATGTTGCTATCCAGTTATACACTTTCATAATTGTGTACACAGTTATCTCACAAAGCATATGGTACCTTACGTTTATATAGTCTAACCTTTGGATACAGACAAAAAGAGTAAAAGAAATCAACCAAAACAATGTAAATGGTAACTATAAACCAGCAAACTGCCCTGTATCCATAAATTAATGTAGCTTAGACAGCTTGCAATTTGGAAGGTGGCCTCCTGCAAGATGACTCTGATTCCATGGTACTCAACTGCTCACCAGGCACACGAAATCCAAACTAGTTCTCTGCACATGAGGAAAGTAGGAAGATTACGTAAAACTCCCATAAAGTTGAATTCTCAAACCTCGAATGAACATAATTTGGGATTTGCCAGAATATATTTGTAATATAAACAGCAGCATACCATACAATTTTTGAATAGTATTGAGTACTGATTATTTAGCAAATTGATATTTTGTTCAAATAATCCTAACTTTTTTAATGTCCATATATACCTTTTTAAAAACGTCCATAGCGTGTTATTCTATTATCTGGGCATGCCATGATACATTTAACCCAAGCCCTCTGTCCGCTAGTGTCCACTTCTACCTTTTCCTACCAAAGAATGAACGTCTTTGGATTAGACCTTTAGGTGCTTTATTATTTATTCCCATTGGGTAGATTTTAATGAATGGAAACGTGGGCCAGTCTTTCACTGAAGTTTGATGTTTCCAGTTATTGGATTTTTTCTTGGTCTAGACTCAGTCCCTTATACCACAAGTGAATGGGTTTTCACCTTTTTGATTTTATATGAAACAAGTTACAGAAAAAAATGAGGTGACTTTTTATGCCTTTTTCTTTTCTTCAAGATCTTAACACCTATCATCATGTCATTATATCTTCAAAGGTTTCTAACTTTGTAACAGTCAAAGAAATCAAGAATATTTTATTCACAAGACTCCGTTTCAGCCAGTTTAGGAAAATTGGCAAACTCTAAAGGAAGAGATAAAGGAGACCAGAAATGAATAGGATCCTTAGAGGAACAGCTGAGGACTCTTTCTTTAAATAGAAGTCTCCAGTTTTATAAACCTTCATACCAGCATTTGTTTTACTGACTTATTTGGTAGTCATTGCTACAACAGCCCATTCAGTTTGATGAAAAGTGAGTATTAAATTTAATCCAACGGTGATAAAACAGAAGCTTACTTTATGGCACAGCAATATGTTTTTGAAAACAGCCTGCAACATCTAGGTAGGATGATGTGAGCAAGCTATTTTTAGAGAAGTGCTGAATATTTAACAATGATGCTTTACAGATAAGAGGAAAACCAGAGAAAATAGTAAAAGGAATTTTTTTCTTTTAAACAGTGTATAGCCCCATCTATAATCTTAGATTGCTCTACATATGTCTTCAGACATTGATGGAACTGCCAAGAGCTGACTTCAGCTCACTGACACCATTTTTCCCTTCACCTTAACAAGTTTGCACTTAAATTGAGATATAAATACTAATCTTTTAGGTTTTGAACCTATGCCCCACAGCTTCATGGAGACTACTGTATTTTAAGAGTATAATTCATCCAACATTACTCATTTGGGGGAGGAAGATGAAAGAAGCAGTATCCTCCTTCCCCTCCCAAATAAATATTTTATCCAAAGTTTGATATGCATCAAACAATTTTTGATGAATAAATAACGGCATGTTATGACCAATATTATAATTATTTTATACCCACTTCATTGTATAATATACATTCATTTCTGGTGTAGTATCCTTAAGTTTTTTTTTTTTTTTTTAATAAGAATCAAATCACATAACCTATCTGAAAGTGCCTAACACAGTAGACCCTCAGTAAATGTACTTCTCCTGCTTCCTAGACCATTTAAAGATGCTTCTGTTCATACGTCATTCTCTGTGACTATTGAAGCAAGCAGCAGTTGCCCTGGCGTTTGGAGAGTAATCCAGAATGGCCTAGACAGGGAGACCTCATCCTGCACACATCCATGCCTTCCCAAAGAGCCAGGCTTCAGGGAGGCAGAAGGCAGGGAGTGGCCAAGAGCAGAAATGGGAGATAGTCATGCCTTGACCTTCCTCCGTTAACACAAGATTGGTTTCAGCTTTAAACAAGTACTCTGCCCAGGCGTGAGGCCACCCCCAACAATACTGATGGAGAGACTCCCCAGTGATACAGTTAAGTAACAGTAATCTAAGGGAATCAGCACATGGACAGTCATCTCTGGTTGACTCATCAGTTCACATACATTTCAGTTATAATTCAGCAAGTATTTCTGCAGCCTCGACTATGTTTCAGGCACTATTCTAGGCTCATGAGTTTAAGACTGGTAAGCTATCAAGGATTCAAATTGCTGGCCCTCTTAGTTTCAATATTGTGGCTTTACCCTCTGGTCTAGGTTGGCCTTGCGAAATCCTTTGTGTCGCTTTCACCAAGAAGTGGAGACTTTTCGGCATCGGGCCATCTCAGACACTTGGCTGACTGTGAACCGCATGGAGCAGTGCCGGACTGAATACAGAGGGGCATTATTATGGATGAAGGATGTGTCCCAAGAGCTTGATCCAGACCTCTACAAGCAAATGGAGAAGTTCAGGAAGGTAGGAGATTTCATGAGGGTTACCGAAAGGGGTACCTGCCGGAAGGTAATGAGATGTGATTTGAATCCCTCTAGTAAAGATGTAAAGCAAAAGCACCAAGGATGCAATTAATCATTGCTGGTGTCTCTTTACGTGACAGAATACCAATTAATGTGATCTATAATTCTCTAAGGATAAGATAGAAGAGACAGCTGGAAATTGCTGGGATTTAGTAACTGGTTTTAATTAAAGTCAGATTTTCATGTAATGTGCACTTTTTGTAAGGCTGTCACTTGTAGATGCTTCTTCATGCATAACTAAAAATCAAGATTAGACCAAATGAAACTGGAAAGTAAGAACAGACTATTGGGGAAATCCTTTTTAATTGCTAATGAATATTAAAATTAATAGAGTAATAATGCCCCTTTGTTGCGTTTAGTTGTAGGATTAAATAATGTGGCATTGACTCCATCTGCAATAGACCCTTCAGCTATTTGTATGGGCAAAATAGATAGCTGAGGGGATGGATATGCTCTTAAATTTCCCTGAAATGACTGGTGAGCAGCAGAGGAACAGTGTTTCATTGTTTGTTTAAGCGTCCGTGTCCATTTAGCTGTTTGGAGATTTGCTCCTGCGAGGATACATTGCACCACTAGGTGGCGGTCATACACTGAATATTTATGAAAATGCAGCGAGATTTGTTTGTGTGTGTGTGTGTGTGTGTGTGTGTGTGTGTGTGTGTGTGTGTGTGTGTGTGTATAACCTTGGTAGGTCTTTGTTTGGTCGACTTGGATATATTTCAGGGTATGAAAGACCAAAAACTCAAGCAAATGTAAGGTTTGACATAATATTGTGTCAATTGTCTAACTCATTTCAAATGATCCATTTGTAATTGTGGTATTGCTTAAAATACCTAGATTTCTAAGTACATCATTGCAGAGCTGTGAATGGGAAACCCTGCTGGTGGGCAGGAGGTTACATGTGTGGGATGTGGGAGGATGGGGGGAATGTGTGGAGTGGGGGAAAAGAGGGACCTTCTGTTGCTTAAGAATAGGGTCAGCAATTGTTGACCGAGGTATTAGATTGACACAAGTTCTTTTAAAAGGCAAGTTTTACTTTGGTTTGTAATTTAGAATCCATCTCTATGAAGGGACCTCTGAGTCCATTTTCTTTCTGATCATAGATGGCATTAGTGTGTTAGCAATATCCAATTCCTTAGTAAGGCAGGTTTCTGAGCTCACGGAAAATCGGAACTGAAAAGTTCCTTAAAGATGAGCTAGTGAAACTCACTCATTCTATAAAAGAGAAAACCTAGGCCCCAAAATAGTAAATAAAAACTTTTCAAAGGTTGATAGCTAGATGTTGGCAAGCCCAGGCTACATTTGAAATTTCCTGACTTTTTAATCAGGCTGGTAATTTGGTTTGTCTTTGACTATTTAAGGGTGTTGGAGGAGGATGGAGTGGAAAGGTTAAAAAAGGAAAAAGGAAACAAAAAACCCAACATTATCTGCAGGGTGTAATGCCAGTCACTCTCTGTTACCTCCTTTAAGCCTCACAATAACCAAGACACAGATTTTATTTTACAGAGGAGGAAAATGATACCTAAGTAACTAGCACAAGATCAGACAGGGAAATGAAAGTCAGAATCCTAGAAAATATGCATAATTTTTTCTTTAAGAAAGGAAAGGGGGGCTTCCCCGGTGGTGCAGTGGTTGAGAGTCCGCCTGCCGATGCAGGGGACACGGGTTCGTGCCCCGGTCCGGGAAGATCCCACATGCCGCGGAGCGGCTGGGCCCGTGAGCCATGGCCGCTGAGCCTGTGCTCCGCAGCGGGAGAGGCCACAACAGTGAGAGGCCCGCATAACGCAAAAAAAAAAAAAAAAAAGAAAGGAAAGGAAGGGAATTAAAGAACTTACCTAAAATTGACAAAGGCATTTTCATAGTAACAACTCTCCTGTGATTTATTCATTCAGCAAACATTTATTGTGCACTTTTATGTGCTAGGTAATAAAGTAAACATAAAATTATTTTGGAAGGCAGGAGAATTTCACGTGAAATTGTGTTTGTTTTGTTTTGTTTTGAAGGGTGGTTACTAGCTGTGTAAGGATGAAATTAACCAAGCCCTTTGTCATTTGGTTTGCATGTTGAAACACTACCCACTCTGTAGTGTCATCAATCTGTGGATTTTGGAAAATATGGGTTTAAAAAAAAAAAATCCTTTGCATGCAGAAGTAGCTGAAGCAATGCCTTACTCCACAATCCCATGTGTGCTGGATTTAATTTAATAGCTGAACATGGTGTACTTGGAATTTAGGGAAATAATTTTTTTAAAAGAAGTCTGTATTCAGGTGTATATTTGATTAGACTAGACTCTCCACAAGGACAGGGACCCGGTTAGTTCTCTTTACTGCCACAATCCCAGGGCCAGCCCAGCACCTGGTCCAAGTGAGCACCCATATCAGATGGCCAGACGCGAGCCATGGCATTTGAGTGCCAGATTCATGCCTTCCCACACCTGTAGAGCTTTCCCACCACATGCAACTGACCTTATAATGTTTTGGAAATTGATATATATGGTTCTGCAGGTAAGAAGGAGCATTATTAGTTTGTGGCTTGCTGCCCTCTTTGGAATGAATTTAAATTGTGGAGGCTGTTTGCATGGAGTTCATAACACGAATCTTAATTTTGCTTCAGCTTTAGTGTTTTTTCCCAGTGGGATTCCATTTTAAACAGAGTCTCCATTTATCTCTCAGGAAAGTGTTGCTGAAATGTGTTTTCTGAGTCCTCTGGGAGAGTGGTCCAGCTCCTTTGGAGTCACCGTGGGAGGGGAATTTAGTCTCCTCAGAGCCAGCTGCCTCCCTCACATTCTAACTGATGAATCCTGCACTAAATTCTGTTCTTTGGGTTCATACTTTCTGAGGAAACAACATTCTAATTCATACTTCACAAGTGTGACCCCCACCCCCGCCTGGTTACAATCTTTAGTGTGCACTTATTCATTTATTCATTCATCCAGCAAATGATATTGAAGCTCACCTTGTGCCAGGCCACCTGCAGCGGGATACAGTAGTGAGTGAGCAGAAACAGAGGCTGCCCTGCTGTCCCGGGCAGTCACTTGGAGACAGAGCAAGTAAACACGGTGTGGTAAGGTGAACTGTTGTCTCAGGTAGCACATGGTGCCACAGGAACACCCAGACGGGCTTCCTGGAGGAAGTGGCATCTAAACTAGCCCTGAAGGATGAGAGGGAAGGAGCAGGGTGGAGGGACTAGGGACAGCAGAGCAGAGTGCCAGTCTGAGGAAGCAACGTGGACAAAGGCCTTTAGGTGAAGGCAAACAGGACGAGATTAGCTCCTTTTAGGTCCCTGCAACCAGAGTGTGAAAGGCAAAGGGGGTGGGGGGCAGATAAGCAGACCACAGCTGAAGGGACATCTCCCTGAGGACCAAGGGGAATGAAGGGTGTTGAGAAGGGGAGGGGAATGATCCAATCTGTGTTCTCACAAGCTTGCTCAGATTTCAGTGGGGAGAAGGGATTGGAAGGGCCCAAGCCTTGAGGCTGGGCGAGCCACAGATGAGACAGGGGTACCCAGGGAATGAAGAAGGAAGTGGACCAGAGAGAAATAAATGTCCTGTTCTGACCTCCGCCAGACTCAGTAACAGCACCACGTTAATTACAGAGCTCTTCATTCGTTTTTAGAAATGAGCAGAATAGGTATAAATAAATGAAGAGCAAGATCAAATGTACTTTCACTTCCAACCAAGGCTTTTTTGCTAGTGTTTTCAAGATGCTAAGCAACTTTTTAAATAACACGCAGTGAGCATGACCGAAATGATGAATGAAAAACTTAAAATTAAACAAAGCAAATGATCTGCTTTCATTCTGGCACCCTTTGAGCACAGAGGCCCGATGACAGAGCTCTCAGTGGCAACGTTAATAAGCATTTATTAAGTGCCTATCTTTGGGGGTGGAAATACAAAGAGGTGGGAAAGCTTGATCTCAGCCCTCAAGAAGGACCCTGCTAGTCATCTGTTCCTTGTCAAAATTACCATGGTAAACAAGACACCTGGAGAGTGGGGCCGTGTGTAGCTCTTCTCCTAAAGACCAAATAATGGGAAATGGTGGATGAATTTAAATGGACAGGGCTGGGCTGCTGTTGCCATTGGAAACCACTCCTGACAGTGTGATTCATCCCAGGAGGGAAATGGATGGGAGAGGAGGCCACAAAGTATTTTATGAGCAGTTACAACGTGTGATATATGTGCCCTTTGAAGGCAGAGTAAAAGGGTATAACTTAAAAATAGAAGTCAGCTTCTTGTAGCAGATTACATCAGCTTAAGTTGTGAGCTCACAGAAGAGCTTTTGCAGCCTGATGCCCTTGAGAGAGTCCTCCTGGGGTCAGTTAAGTATCTTGTTTTTCTTGAAAGTCAGAAATGGGATAGAGGGTAATTATTCTAAATGGAATAAAAGCTGTGCTAGGTGTAAGAAAATAGTTCTGAATACTCTAAAGAGATAATATGGAAATGTATATGTGGGCATTTGGATTAGTTGGAGTCCTATAGACAAGGACAAGGGAACTGGCGTTTTAATGAGGGCCATTTATTAAGTGGCTTAATGAAATCCTACAGCATTTGTCTTGTGTTTCATCACCATAATTCAAAAGGGTATCCAAAAAGGTATTGTAGGGAATGTGAAAGATACACTGGTGTTCTCAGGCTTGTATCTATTTAAAAGAATGCTTGATTTTGGAGAGCTGTGAATTCGCTAGACATTTTATCAAAGGGTATGTTACCGTGAGAAGGTTTGTTAACAAATGGTGGTGGCTTAATAGGCGCAGACATATTAGAGTCATCTGTCAGTGGTGTCCCTGTGTCCCCACTGAAGGTTTGGGTCTGTGGAGCTTGATCAAGGACTAGTAAACAGCAGTATTGACATCAGAGGGGTTATTTTTCTGTGGACAAAGACTTGGGTTAATTAATTTGACAGTATCATTAATTACTGCTGAAATCATTGGTCCTTGTCAGAGGTCGGGCTCTTTTAGCAATTGAGGGCAGGTCCCATGGGACCTGGAGATGCCAAGTAACGCAGGCGTGTCACTGCTCAGCCATCTCCCTGTTCTGCAATAAAGGCCTTTCCTTTTTGCCTGAGCCATCCAGCTTTCAGGCTTAACCCAGTGTTCTGACTCTGTTCAGGGCCAAGGGCGGGGCTCCACCCAGCAAGTTGTGTTGAGTGAGTGTGGAAAATGTCAGGATTTGGTCCATACAGTAGACGAGCAGTAAGTATCTGTGAAGGCAGTATCTTGACTCCTAGGGCTTTGCCCAGTTCATACATAAAAGCGGAGGGAGGATTTGACCCCTTATCTCACTGTCTTTTCTGGTTCTAAAATTCTCTGCACTGGCTTGAGTCCTTTGATGAGGTGAAAGTTCCTTTTGTAAAACTAACACACACTATCGTATCTGTTTCACAACCCTCCATTTTCATTTGTTGGTATTTGATGTGTGCTTCTTATTTGTCTTGGTTGTTTAACTAGGGTGCCTGTTTTTTGTGGTCCCCAAGAAGATTGAATCTAGCTGCTAGCCTCCACCCTTGGGTTGCTGTTTCTTTATACTACCTAAACGCCAAAAGAAAACCATGCTGTTTTCACATGGCACGACGAGGAAGGAAACAGATCATTATGCCCTCACTTTCATTTCTGAATTTCATGAGACGAGGCCTTTGCGGCCTCGTATGTCTTTATTGATTTTCTCCACTGAACTTGGTGAAGAGCAAAAATTAGTTTCAGGGTTAAGCCAAGACCACTTGGAAAAGCATGCATGAAACAGCTAATTCTTGCAGAGCTGATGGCTGGTTGGCTTCTGCTAGTGCCTGGAGATAGAGAGGGGGAAGAGAAGCATGACCTCAGAGTGGGGTGGCGGTACGCTCTGTTCCCAGCCCTGCGTACAGCAGCTGTGACAGCTCCGATTGGGGTAATGAGCCATTTGCAATTTCTCATCCACTCAAGGAGAGGGTAGGTACTAGATGATCACCAAGCTCTCTTCCAGCTGTAATATTTGTATTTTTCCTCTGAATCGTTAAGCTCTAAAATCATTAAGCTCATCAGTAAAGAAGTATGTACACTTGAGCAGGGCTAACGTGTCCTTTTGTGTAGTGTTTTCCTACTACAAGCAAGTTATGGTCTTGTTGCGTTTGCTTGGGCCCTATTGCTGTTGCTGTAATCTTGGACTCTGGAAAATAAGAATGTTTCACTCCTAATTCTTGGGTAGAGGAGCCCTTGGTGTTTACAAAGTGTTAATATTTGGCTCTTATTTAGATATTCATACTTTTGCGAGGGTCAGAAACCTGTGGCCCACGGGCCAGCTGCCTAATTTTGTAAGGTTTTTATCGTTAACACAACCATGCCCATTCATTTACTTATTGTCTGTGGCTTTTACAATTCCATGGCAGAGTCGAGTAGTTAAGGACAGAGACTGGTCTGTAAAGCCAAAATATTTATGTTCTGCCCCTTTACAGAAAAGTGTTTGCTGTCCTCTAATTTATAAGCACCTCCAGTACATGTTGAAGATTTTTTTTATCATAAAATGTACTATCTTAACCATTTTTAAGTGTCCAGTTCAGTAGTGTTAAGTATATTCATATTGTTGTACACAGATCTCCAGAACTTTTTCATCTTGAAAACCTGAAACTCTATACCCATTAAACAACCACCCTCTATTTTCCCCTTCCCCAGCCACTGGTAACTATCATTCTACTTTCTGTTTTTAGGACTTGAACTACTTTAGATTACCTCATATAAGTGGAATCATGCAGTATTTCTCTTTTTGTGACTGGCTTATTTCACTTAGCATAATGTCCTCAAGGTTCATCCATGTCATAGCATGTGGCAGGGTTTCCTTCCTTTTTAAGGTTGAATAATCCATTGTATGTATATACCACATTTTATTTATCTGTTTATTTATCAATGGACATATTTGGGTTGCTTCCATCCCTTGGCTATTGTAAATAAGGATGCTACGAACATTGGTGTGCAAATAACTCTTCAAGACCCTGCTTTTAATTCCAAATACATAATAAACAAATATAGTTTATTTTTAGTGTTATGATTTCTCTTTAGTGTTTTATTTAATCCTGCCATTGAATAAAATTGAGACTCAGGCTATGCAAGCAAGGAGTCATTTGATTTTGATGTTATCATCTTAGAAGATACTATCTACACATACTAATTCATAATTCAGGGACTTCCTTGGTGGCGCAGTGGTTAAGAATCCTCCTGCCAATGCAGGGGACATGGGTTCGATCCCTGGTCTGGGAAGATCCCATACGCCGTGGAGCAACTAAGCCCGTGTGCCACAACTACTGAGCCCCTGTGCCACAACTACTGAAGCCTGTGCACCTAGAGCCTGTTCTCCACAACAAGAGAAGCCACTGCAATGAGAAGCCCGTGCACCACAACGAAGAGTAACCCCCATTTGCAGCAACTAGAGAAAGCCCTTGCACAGCAACGAAGACCCCGTGCAGCCAAAAAAATAATAATAATACACTTATTTTTAAAAAAATTCACAATTCATATTGTCTAATTTCTATAAGAATGGTAAATATTTGGACTTTAAAAAAAATTAACGTATGTAATACCGTAAAAGCTAACGTGTCAGCTTAAAGTAGACTTTTTTCCTCTGTCTTGAGAGAGGTATAAAATATTTGCATATGGCATTTCTCTAACTGTTTGAAGGAAAAGCTTGCTTAACTCTCAAGTTTCAGAATGGACTCTGGGCAAAAGTTCATTATCAAAGTATGAACTGATCCAGTCCAAAGATAGTTTTCCTTTTGCCAGATTGTCTGGCTTTTCTTCCTAAGACTTACATGTCTTGGATGGCATATGCAAGCCTGGTCTGTAGAATTTCGTGGATGATAATATACAAAACATACAGATTTTACTGAGTAGAACCATCAGGTTCCAGATCGAAATCTTATAACCATGGCTTTCTCAGTGCCTCAGCAGCTAGAATCTCTCGGATGAATTCATTATTTCCATGTTTCATCACATTGTGTTTTTGGCTTCAGGTTCGGAGGGTGGCTGGTGCCCATGACACCCTCCCTCCTTCTTAAAACCAGACTATTCCATCTGCCTCTGTCTCCTTTTGGTAGCTTCTGGAGAAGATGTCATTTTAGATTATGGTTTAATGGAAAATTACTGTATTCAAGTAGTATGATATACTACTTACTGTCTCTATAGTTTGTCTCCAAGTCTGTCATGTCAGTATATCCCTCTAGATTACCCTATTCCTTTTGGTTAACAGCTCAAATATCATCTTTCCCAGCTAGTCCTCTTATTCCCTCATGGTAACTTGGTTGCAATTTTTACCATCTTCAAGAATTTAGTATAAAAGAGGACAGTTGCACCCTGGTGGGTTAACTTAACACTCTCTTTTTAAATGTTTATGCTTTAGGGATCTATTCCACTATGCTATTATTCTTATTTTACAAAATGGTGGTTTACTTAGACACACAAAATAGAATGTGGATTTTATTTAATTTCAAACAGGAACAATGTATCTACTCTTGCCTGAATGCCAATAGCTTTATAGCACTGTAAGTTACTTTTATTAGAATTAAGAGGAATTTTCTTCAAATACATTATTCTTTCCAACCAGACTTTTCAGTGACAGAAAAAAATAATGATTTGATGGTTGTCTAAACTGTCACTTTTACATCTAACTGGATTTATAAATTGGCTATGGAGAGTTCATATTTCAGAAAGAAAGCTTTGAATCACAATCGCTTTAGGAAAACACCTGGGTTCTGTGTTAGTTTGTCATCAAGGTATATTGAAAGAATTTGAATACCACTTTTTAAATGATTGAATTATTTTTGTGAACCCCTAATAAAGCATTCCTGACAAGATTTATCTGAGCAGCATTGGCCCCGTAATAGAGTCATAGACTGTCAGTGGTTTCACAGGTTTTCCTGTCTGTCAGTAAAACTCAGAATCTCCTCCATCCCAAGTCCAAGTCCATCCACACCTCAGTGTCTGAACAATCAAAAGAATGAGTCAATAGAAAACTGGTATTTTCCATTCACAGTTCTGAGATTTAAAAGAAAAGAAGAGGTATTTGATGATTCCTTGATTTCTAGGGAACAGATGTAATTTTAATCTCAGAGGGAAATTAGCCAGGGAGGCCCTCATGTGACCCAGTATATGACCTGGGCATAGTAGCTCTGCTCACTAAAGCATGCATGATTCAGCTCACTCCTCTCAGAAGGCTTCCCTTTGCCTCCTTTAATGAGTTTTTAGTAAAAGTAAAACCTTAAACAGAAAGCATCAAAGTGTATGTGCTTACCCTTCTAGCATAAACTTTTCAGGACAATTCCGGGTATAAGCGTATTATCCCAAGTGAAAAAATTCTGTTTCCTATTCAACAATTATCCCACACTTAATCATTACACAAGATAAATGAAACTCATATTTAGGAGCCCTAAAATCTTACACTGGCCAATTTTACATGGACTCAGGGAGCCCTAAGAAGAAGCGGGCCTTGAAAGGCCATTGGTATAACTTTGAAATGAAATTCCCACATGCATTAATCAGGCTTCTGTTGTTCTCATCAAATGAAATATGATTTTAGGGCTTGGTAACACTTCACAGTTGATTGGCTCTTTCTATCCAACTACCCATCTATCTGTCCATCCATCTATTTAAATTCACTCCCCAGCTGTGATTCTGAGACAACCATTGTCATTTAGATGCTGATTCCTTACTGTGGTTCTTCTGGTGACTGCTGACATTGGAATAAGGGCTACTACTCAAGATAGATTAATTATATAAACAAATTGAGGGATGGGTTTTTGTTTTTTTTTCTGCTTTGTTCTTTTAAATCTTTTTTTTTTTCCCCCTGGGCCTTTAGAGATGGGACTCTGCATTCTTATGAGCAAAAATAGTTCATGGGTATTAGTTCATGTTCTGAGAGGTCCAGGCAGAGACTTGAAAAATACCCACATCTAGGGAGGAAGAACCATATGGAAAGCCCATAGATGAATGCATGGGAAATAAATGAAGAAATTTCTCAAATAGACAGAAAGCTGAAAAGAAGTTAGTGGAGTAAAATATATTACATTTAGGATCTTGTTCCCTTTCAATTTTTTTTTTTTTGTCTTAAATTAGGGAAAGAAAGATACAGGAGAACCTGGCAATAGTAATTGCTTCTGGGGCAGGGGACTAGATTAGAGAGGAGATGAGAGGAGTTAAGCAGAAATGAGAATGAGGTTGGAGTTTTACTATATTCCATTTTTTGCCTTTTAAATCTTGTGCCATGTGTTATCCTTAAAAGAATATGTATAAAAAATAATGAGAATAAATGAGATTAGAGTGGGAACAGAGAAGATTTGGTAGAAGGAAAGGGATAATGACAGGAAACTCTCCTAATCTGACAAAAATGAGGAGGGTTTTTTGGTTTGTTTTTAATAATAATAAAGGGAAGAGAGAAGACAGGCGTTAGAGGCAAAGATGGGAAGCTGAGTTCCAAAGGTGATATCATACAGGCAGCCAGATGGAGGAGGTTGGAGGGTGAAGTCATTTTCGAAAGCCGTCAGCAGGGAGAGTCATGTGAGGTGGCCAAGTCACCAAGGAATAAAAGGATCAAAAACAACGCCTGAGGGAAAACCACCAAAATCAAGAAAGATCAGAAAGTTTCCTTTAAAAGCCTTCACTGTTCTAAGAGAACTGGAATACGCAGTTATGCTTCTCCTCAAGGGACTGGGAAAAGGTGAAGAAGTAGAAAAATAACTTTTTCCATCCCCCCTCAATTGCGTCCTAGAAGGAATGAATTCTGTGTTTTGCACCAAGTGAGAATTTAGAGAAAATCCTTTCCCAAAGCAGAATCAAAGGGGGAGAGGACCACTATTTCAGAGGGGATTGTCTTCACATTTTCCACCCATGCTGGGCCCTTTGAGTTGGGTTGCAGCATGTATAGGTTGATATTTGATCTCTTACCTTGGGGGTTTTCTGCTGCCTTCAATGACTTGTTCTGTGTTCATCATCCACTTCTAATTCTCATTCATGCTACTTAACTGGCTCAGAGAAAATTTTTCCCTATAGCATCTCTCAACTCTCTTCTCTAGATCTATCAATTTTATCAGTTCCTTTTTACTGGTAGCCTTCCAGGTTTTAGAAACTAAACCAAGAGTATTTATGTTTGTCATTAAAATTTCTTCAGAAGTTATATCAATTGCCATAAATCAATCTACATCCCTTTGGCTTCCTAGTATTTATTTGTTACTGGTTTAGTTTTCATATTCTCACAAGGGTCTTCTATTGCTCAAGTGTAGGAAAAAAATGGAAATACATGCAGATTCTAAACCACACATATTTTTGTGCACACATTATGGACTGGGCTCCTACTCACAAAGTATACAGGTCAAAGTCAGATACAACAGGGAAGGCGTAAGGACGCAGTCACTCCCAGGGTTTCCAGAGGTTACATAGCACACTCAGGTTTCACTGGAATTTTATCATGGTCACCATAAATCAAGTGTTTGAGAATAAGAAGTTGAAACACATCTTTAATTTTAAAGCTTTCCATATCTTCCTCATCCAGGCTGTGTAGGCGATACTTCCTCACCCTCCTTTCCCAAGTGCTGCCAGGAAAAGCCAGTGATTTGTAAATTGAAGCTATGTCAGCAAAAGCATTTATTGCTACTTACTATCCGGGCCTCCGTCTGCTTTTAATTTTAATTCTCTGCTGAAAGAACTAGCTTTGCCTTAAAAAAATGTTTGCATGTCTTCCACTTTATAATGAAAAGATAACAACTAAAAATAGTGATGTGAAGCCAGACAATGGTTAGGTTTCCTAAGTTAGCCTCCCTCTTTCCCATCCATAGTGTATTTTAGGTTTGGGCAAACCTCTTGTATACTGTATTGACCTACTTGTCACTCTTCTCTCCCTGGCATGTTCCCATTTCCCCCACCATTTTGCAATTTCAGCTAATAAATCATGTAAGTAAAGTAGACATTAAGAAATTGATGTTAGGAAAGAGGGTTTTGAAAATGAAATGAAGGCTTGATTGACTTTTTCACTTATTCTTCAATCAATAAAATGAGAACAACCAATTTCAAGAGAATGTGAAATATGAGTTGTACAAAAGTCAAAGTACTGTTCATTTTTTGTTTAAAGCTATCTTTTTCATGATACAAAAGCACAGCAGATTTTTAAGCTCCATATTGAACAATATGATAGGTTTATTTATGTTAAGATAATTAACATATTTGAATTTTTTCCCAGCCTAGGGTTTTTCTTAGCATTCTGTCTTACAGATAAGATGTAGCAGCAACTTAAGTATGTATACAGTGCAGGATATTTCTGATTAAATATTTGTAAGGTGTCTTCAGTTTACAAAGCTGTTTCATATTCATTACTTCATTGGAGCTATACAACTCTTCAGTGAGGGCATGAATTCTTTGTCCTGTTTCACAGCTAAGACCACTGAGGTGCCATGGGTCTGACTGACTGGCCCATAGCCACATATGTGAGTCAGTATTCGACCCAAGTCCTCTGACTCCACAGTCAATGATCTTCCTACCACCTCTGCCTTGAATTCCTCCAAATCTGATAAATGGATCCCTATGTAGTGCTTAGTCACTGTGGGAGAAAATGTTTCTGTGGTGGAAGAGACCCAGCCTCACATTAAAGTAGCAGCTGCCTCTTCCAGCACGTTCCACATCTTCTGTTCTCATTTTCTCTGATCCCAAGGGCTCATTTTTACCAGTACCCTTATTTAAGGAGTTGTTCAGATATTTTTTACTTCTCACCAAGCCAGCCCATCAATCTGTCTGCCTTCTGAACATCTAGTCATGTTCTGTGTTTGGCTTTTAGCATTTCTCCCGTTCCATCTTATCCTGTGAGTGCAATTTTCAGTAAAATGGCTGGTGTCTCCACATGGGTTTCTTGGGGCCAGGCGCCTGAATCCCACAGCAGTATACTTTCTAGAGCCCCCAAGCCTGAACAGATGGTATAAGGCTCAAGGATGGAAAGTTGACATCACAAAGGCCAGCACCCAGCCAAGGATCCTGTGTATCCTCTTGTAGGTTTAAAGCCAGTACACTGCAGAAAGATTAGTACTCATAAGAGAAGAGTAACAGACACCCTACAACAAATAGGCACAGAAAGATAGGTGGCCTCCTGCCACATTTTCAGTAAAGGACATTTTCCTACATACCCAACTAACCCTGAGTTAGGGCCTCTCTGGCCTGGGTTGTGTATAAGAATCCTCTGAGAAGTGACTTGGACATGGAGAATCCTGGGTCTCACCTAAGGATTCTGATTCAGGAAGCCAGGGGTGGGACCCAAGAGTCTGATTTTTTTTTTTTTTTTTTTTGGCTGCGTTGGGTCTTCATTGCTGCACGCGGGCTTTCTCTAGTTGCAGCGAGCGGGGGCTAATCTTCCTTGCTGTGCGTGGGCTTCTCATTGCGGTGGCTTCTCTTGTTGTGGAGCACAGGCTCTAGGCACACAGGCTTCAGTAGTTGTGGCACACGGGCTCAGTAGTTGTGGCTCGTGGGCTCTAGAGCACAGGCTCAGTAGTTGTGGCCCACGGGCTTAGTTGCTCCACAGCATGTGGGACCTTCCTGGACCAGGGATCGAACCCATGTCCTCTGCATTGGCAGGCAGACTCTTAACCACTGAGCCAGCAGGGAAGTCCTGAGTCTGATTTTTAATGAGCTTCCAAGGTGATTTCCTTGCCTCGGGTCCATGGGTCACACCTTGAGACATATTTTCCCAGCACACCACTGTGGAATAACTGATGCTCCGATGATGAGTGATCCATCAAAAAAGGTGATTTTGCTCTGTTTAACAAGACAAGATATCCCTGAAGACAGGTGTCAAATGTATGAAGATTTCTTATTTTTAAAGTTGTTTTAAAAAATAAAGTTGAATTATATGGAAAAGTCACTTAAATCAAACCCCCCAAATTCTACTATATTAAACATTATGGTGCTTTTTGGTACTCATCATAAATGTTTGCTTAAACCCTACAGCCTAGAGATTTGTATATCACAGACACTCAAATACACTTACTTTGCTCATCTACAATCAATATTAACCTTGCTAATTAAATCTCTTCTCCCGTTTCAACTAAACTTACCTTAATGCTCTTCTGGTTGACTCAGAAAACTGAAAAGGCTGGGATGGAGCCTCAGGTTAGTTAATATCTAGAGTTGATTACTCAGGGTCACGCTGCTTTGTGAGCATGTAGCAAACAGTTCCGAGAATTACTTTACACTTGTTAAATACAGGGAATTTTCCAGGAGCAATGTGGCACTGTGTCCCGATATGCATGTTAAAAAAAAAAAAAAAAAAAAGCCTGCAGCATCACAAATAAATCCTCCCCCTCCGCATCCTTCCTCACTCATGTGCCTTGACTATTGCCTGTAGCTGGTCTGTCCTCTTAGGACTAGATCAACCTGAGACAGAGAAGCCTCCAGCACTAGGTCCTGCAACACTGCCGTCGTTTTACTCTGTGGTTTGTTACAGCTAACATTGTTCATGAGCAATGACGCCCTGGCTTTGAGTTACTTCCTGCATGTGTACCAAGATGTTGAGAAAGAGTCACGGATGGTGTGAAAACAAAATTTCTCATTTGTCCCAGAATGACATCCTGTGCTTGTGGGGATGCATTACAGGCTGTGAAGTCACAACTGAAGAATTTCAGGAACAGAGTGCTTTGACATTTCTTGACAGATGGGCAGACACTCTTGAATAGGACAACAGAAACTTTGAAGTTGAATGTATCAGTAGAAATGATGACAAAATTAGCAAATGTATTATTAAAAGTTTATCTTGTGCCAGCTACTCTTCTAAGTATTTTATATGAATAGGCTCATCAAAATTCTCTAGAGGGTACATACTATGATCCCCTCTTCATGGATGAGGATTTTGAAGTTTAAGGAGGTTAAGTAACTTCCTCATTGTCACACAGAATGTGGCAGGGCCAGGTGGGAAGGGTTGTCACATGTATCCATACATCTTATTTTCTAGACCCAAAGCAGCTTCTTTCTGAGCATGTGTGGTGGGGACTTCTGGACTTGTCAGTTAAATGAGGTTAAATAGCCTCTCTTGCTTCAGTTTAAATGTTGAGTCTGTTCAGAATTCTGCTTCCTGTTAGCACTGGTTGAAATAGTCCCTTTTGGGATGCTCTTTTAGAGGTTCACCCCCCTTATCCTGCCCTGGAGGGCATTGGCTGACTGTGTCCTGCAGGGGCCAAGGGAGATGGTGTCTTCTTTGAAGCCCATGGCTGGGTTAACGCCTGGTCTCTTTCCTCTGCTCTGGCAACATTCTAGGAGCCTTAGCCACCTTCCCCTGATGAATCACCCTAATGGCAACTCAGACTACGTTAGGCTCCAGTTTGGCCCCAGTTAGAGCCAAGAACACTCCCCAGAAAGAACACTAACCAGCTCCCTTAACCACCTTCCTTTTCCTTCCACACGGCATGTGAGATTCTCTGGATTTCTTCTTTTCCACACCCTGAGAGCCCAGGGAGATACTAGGGAGCTAAATTCAGCCCTCCATTGTCAACTGCATTCATTGCTTTACTTGGATGCAGCTGACCTATTTAGATTACAGACAGGCTTGAGAGGTAACCCTCTTGCAAATTCCCAAGCAGGTAGTGGGGCAGACCACATTCTACCTTTAGTTTTTCCCTCAGCACTTTCCCTCCCTGGAACAAAGTTGGGCCCCCTGTGTCACGGCACACTTCCCTGATGGACTGCCCAGCCAGAGAGGATGGGCAGGCTTTCTGCCTTCCAACCACAAGAAAAGTATGATCAAGTCCACCTACTAAAGTGGGAGAGAAAAACTGTGTAGTGCTTTATTGCCTAGCAAAGTGAATTTTAAGCTTGTTATCTTGCTGCAGACTTGAAAACCTCATTTGATCTGTCAGGAGCTGGAAAGTACCACTTTCTCTCTGTATTTCTCTGGTAACAGTCCAAATGAACAGCCTCCCACAGATCCCAGGCAGATCTGTGCCCCAAGGCTGACAATGGAGAAGGTCAGGTACATGGACAGGCAAACAGAAAAGCACACTGACTATTTCCAAAGAAGACTAATTTCCCGCAACTGGAACATACGCTATGTAGGCTTTCATCCGCTATACTCACTGACCATGAAAGTGAATGAAATTTGTGATTTTTTGCATTGATAGAAAGGAACAGTGATAAAAATAAATCAGACATGAAACACTGCACTTCAGTCCAGAAGAAATCTGCAGTAAACAAAAGTAGAAGCCAGTGCTATCAGCGGATTTCCTGAAAATTAACAATTAACAGTGAGAAAGTAGAAAAGCATGACAAACCATGAAGGTATACTGGTTAACTGGACACGTAGCAGAGAGGCCCAGCATCTCCAGCTGAAACTCAACCAGTATTCCCAACTGTGGCTTAAATCTTCGTGAAACTCTTGCATTATGTCCTAGAATCTAAAATGGCCTTAAGTAGACAACTGTATTAAATCCAGTTTCCTGTATCCATGTGTTCTTTCAGATCCTTTTACATTAATACCTTGTCAGTTTCATCTCTGATTCTCCTCAAAACCCCTTTTGTATTTATCAACCTTCACATGGCAAGTGCAGCATCCTACTTCCCTGCCCTTCCTGGTTGTATCATCCAAACAGGAAGTCTCTTCCTTGACTTCCTCCCTATCAATTTATGGCCACTACCTTCCCTAAGCCTGGCTTAAAACCCAGAACTTCCAGGAATTCACTTTTAGGTTGATATACTCCTTTGTAATGGTTCTAATGTAGTATTTTGTACTTGTTCTAATGTATTTTTCTTTCCTTCAGATATACTAAAGGCTCTCAAAGATGTTAAAGAGCCTTACCTTCCTGTCACCCACCAAACAGGACACTGTGCTTTATCTCAAGTATTTAGCAAATCCTTTTCATTTGCCCTGCTACAGTGTATAGTGGGAGGGTCAGATTGGATTAAAATATTTCTAACCTTATTTCTACTTCATTCCAGTTTTCTAACATTTTTGTCAGAACACTGAATATCTGTTTCAGACTGCAAATAAAAGCATGTATCTTCTTTATAAAAGAGAAATCTGTAGTTAGGAGGAGCTTGGTTTTGAATGTGTATAGGTGGTTTACCGTCACCCAAACATGAGGCCTTTGTGATGAGTGATGAAGGCTTTATATAACTGAGCTTAAACTATTCGTTTGTTTTTTGAGCCTTGACTATGCTCGGTGCTAGATATGCAAGATGAGCTCTGAGGGGAGTGATGGTTAACATATCCTGGGCCCGGCCCTGGGCCAAGAAATGTTGCATGCATTACTTCACTAGGCTTCTCAACAATTCTGTGAAACGGCCAGTATTTAAAACCCCACTTTACGTTTTTGGGTAGGATACAGCCTAAATCTGTAATGAGATGTTTTTGTGTGCCCCCCCTTAAAACTTTAAGAGGTAAGGAGGTGGGGAGGAGTCTTTCTCCCTTGACTGGAATAGCAGAGGACAGGGTAGAAGGGTTTGTAAAGGAGGGAGGATCGGGGAGATTAGGTCAGGGGAGAGGAAGTCCAGAGCAGGACTTGTAGATGTGAAGCGATAGCTCATCGCTGTTTGCTTTCTTGTTGCCAGGGAATCAAGCACACACAAAATAAGCAGTGTTACTACCTTTCCACCTGTGCCCCTGACACTTGGCTTTCTCCGTAGCTACTTCTCTATCGAGGAGGTGTATCAGATAGACGCTGAAGGGACAGAGTAGGGTTGCAGGGTCCCTACCCTGAAGAGGTTTCCAGACAGTCGGGAAGAAACGTGGACACACACATTATTAAAACCAGTGCAGGGAACTACACCCAAAGTCTCGGAAATAGAGAAGAAATGATTAATTTCTCAGCTATTCACTATTCTGCTTCTTCTGGTAAATTTCCTTTCTCCTTCCCTCATCCCACTGACTGGTGCCTTTTCTTTCTCGAACTGACTAACAGGACATTCCTCAAAATCTTCATCAGCTCATCTGTTCATCCTCCTCACATTTTTTAAGCAACCTAATCAGCTCTCATGACATCAGTTCCATAATCTCAGTGTGGATTGCAAGATCTCTCTCTGTTTAAGCCTGATTTCTCACTTAAGATATATGAGAACTTCCACTCAGGTCTCCCTACGGGCCACACTACAGTGGCCCAACTACTCAACATGACATTGCCGGCTCTCGATTTCCAGTCTCCTCCCCAGACAGGCCTTTTGTATTTTGTTGGTTTTTTTTTGGTTATTGGCCCTACCAGTCTTCTAGGCCCCAAACTCAAAACCTGACTCATTCCTAAGCATCATCCCCTTTGTCCTGTCAGCCATCATATCCTGCTTAGAATCCCTTCAAAAGTCTCTTTGCGGGCTTCCCTGGTGGCGCAGTGGTTGAGAATCCGCCTGCCGATGCAGGGGACACGGGTTCGTGCCCCGGTCCGGGAAGATCCCACGTGCCGCGGAGCGGCTGGGCCCGTGAGCCATGGCCGCTGAGCCTGCGCGTCCGGAGCCTGTGCTCCGCAGCGGGAGAGGCCACAACAGTGAGAGGCCCGCGTACGACAAAAAAGAAAGGAAAAAAAAAAGTCTCCTTGCATTGGTCCCTTCCTCTTGCTTCTCATTGTGGCCACCCAATCTTGGATTTTCATCACCTGGGGCTTTAATGAAAGATCTCCTAACAGATGTGTCTGTCTGTCTGTCTGTCTCTCTCTCTCTCTCACGCGCACACACACACATACACACACACACACACACACACACACACACACACACACACTTAACCGAAATTATAGCTTCTCTGAACAGCAGTCTTGTCATGCTGCGTCTCTGCTTAAGGATCTACCGTGCTTATCTGTTAGCCTCCCAACCCTCTGTGCTCTCCATGGCCGTGCCCACTTTGTCTACCCAGTGCTGGCGCACACTCCCTCAGAGTAAAACTGAAGCTCTTCAGGCTGTATTATCAGACCAAGTTGCAGCACTGCTCGGTGATAAACATCCTGAAGAAATTATTCATGTGGGAAGAGTCCTAAGGGAGCTGAGAAGCATCCCCCCTTTCTGTAGATTTTAAAGCAGTAAGAGGTAGACATGTTTGGATGTTTTAGATGGGAGAGACAATAGATGATCTTGCTGTGTCCCCTTTAGATCTAAGTGTGTGTCTGTCCATATGAGAGTAGCAGTTTTTCTAGTGAAGATATCTGGAAAGCCTTTAACATTTAAGCCAGAGGTAAGTACTCCATTAACCTTATCTGGCTGCATTGTTTCCATTTAATAATGAGGTGTGCATGTTTCCTCTAGACCGGGCCCAGTACTCTCCATGAGGAACTTGCATTAGATTTGTGACTCCAATTGGTACCCTTTATTGTTTTTTTCCAACCTCTGCTTCAGTTAGAAATCATGTTCCTTTTTCATGTATTCTGTCAAGCATTTTTATATGCCTGTTTGTGCATTAGTTGAGAATCCCTTGTCATTTAGAGAATAATTCTTTTTCTCAAAAGCACTTGACAACATTGCTGTTACTCATCGTCTTCCTGTGAATCAGACCAGCAAGCCCGACCTTGTCCTTTTCACATCATATGGCCTTCCCTCTCTAAAGGCAGAGACTTTCCTTGAAACACTGGTCAGAATTCTGGTACCCTTCCTGCCAATCTCCTAGAAAGAGTCTTCCAGAGGGACAGACTGACCATTCTGTGAAGAACAGGAGCTACAAAATTAATGGGAATGTTGATTCAAGGAAGGAATCAGGTTTTTAAAAGGAGATGTTTTAAGATTCATTTCGGCATGATGTTGCCTAGATGTTTCCCTTCTCTGTGGCGATACTTGTGGTTTTTTTTACCATTTTGCTTTGATTTTGGAGCAAAAAGTTACACTTACAAAGAAAGCACTCACTTCAAAGATAAATCAACTGACTATATGTCAGCAGAAACTCTAGGCTTACTTTTCATTCTTTGATCTTCCTTCAGTGATTTCACTGACCAATTATTGAGTGACCCCGTTGGAACAGTTACACAGTTTAGTCAGGGAGATAAGATATACACTGATCAGAGAGAAAGAATGTGTGTGATGGTTTAGTGTTCAGATGAGTAGTAGAGTCCATGTACGGCATTTCCCTAGGTCCCTATCGTCCCAGAACTTCATGGGGGCATGAAGTTCCATCTAATTTGGAAGAACTTGCCACTTTATTCTAAACTAAATGTATTTTTATCATAGTTAAAATTGCATAAGCCAGATGCAGGAAGGATCTCTAATAATAACTACTCACACTCTGAGCATTCCATTTTCTTCATCTTCCACTTTTTAAGTCACAGCCTGTGTGCTGTGAGAGAGGCATTGTAAGGAGGAAAGCAGAGACTCCCAGAGTTTAGTTCACATGTGGTCACATCGGAGAGTCTGACACAACTGGTCATAGACCTACTTTCCTGCCGACTCCACATCTAGTGTCCCTTTCAGCCCGAGCTTGACTTAGTAGAGAGCTGGTTTCGAGACCAGTCATACCAGCCAAGCTTTCTGGCCAGAAGACAGCAGGAAATAAGCTTGAAGTTACTGCTGGATACTAAGTCTCTGCTTATTTTTAGGGAAGATAACAAGAAAAAACAAGCTTTATAATGACTACTCTCATACAGGAAAGCTAGAGATACTGTCAAGTTTTGGAGAGATGGTGTGTGTGTTTGTGTGTGTCTCTGTGTGTCTCTGTGTGTTGTGTGTCTGTGTGTAAGAGCACACACGCAACACATGCATGCTCAAAACCAGCAGTGTGTCTGCTTCTAAGATTTTTCCTGCCTGTCTTTCCACAACTAAACCTCAGTTGGAAGCAATGGGCTAGGTTTGCGCTGTACTTCTGCAGGATACTCTAATCCAGCAGCTCTCCTCCAAGTCAGCATCTTACAGCAGCTTCTTCACTGTTGCAAAATATTCCTGGGGTTGCTTTGTGCTCTGCTTTAGAAGTTTTCATCCTCCACTTGGTGTAACTCATTCCCTAAACGTGTCAGTTTCCTCCCATTTGAACACACTGGTGTTAGGCAACCTTGAGGGCACACAGCTTAATAAGAGGCAGCAATTTCAAGAAAAACAAATCATAGATTTAGGTAAGTAATAGGTATAAACGTGTAGATATCGACATGTAACATTCCCCCAAGGCATTTCCTGGCTATCTGGCCATCTCATGACATGGTACTATTTTACATAAATTAGACAAGCTGGCTTGCCTTACTCTTCACAAGCTTACATTAATCCTGTCATTCAATCCATTGTAATGAAAGAGGAAGAGCAATACTTCAATTAGCAGGTGCCTTTAGGTGTTAGCATTTGTCCATTCGACAAATCTTTTGAGCCCCTACTCTGTACACAGCACTAGGGATCCAGTGCTGAGCCACACAGACATGATCCCTGCCCTGGGGGTGGATCTAATAGGGAGATAGGCATGCAGTAACTATTTCATATAGAGGAATATGGAATTTAAAATCATGGCATATTCCATGAAAGAATCAACAGGATTGGAATACAGAGCCCACACAAAGGGACTGGTCTTGGTAGGAAGATGAAAGAGAGAAAGGGTGGGTGTAAATGATGGAAAGATTGTGGATATGATAATAGGAAAATTAGGGAGTTCCCATATGGTGGCTCCAGTTTTCTTGAAGTATCAGGAATAGATATCCCCTGAGAATAAAGGGAAAAAAGAAGAATTGGGTTTAAGAAGACAGGCAAAGGCATGATATATTTGACTAAAGAAACATTTAGTGGCCTGAGTGCCCGAATGAGGGTAGTCACTGGGGCCACTATGTACGGCTGTGCAGGCATCGCACAAGGTTGCCATACCTCAGAGGGAAACTGTTCACATCATGAACATCATAGATTTATATATTTGTTATGGCAAGTTTCTGGCAGATGACAGTAAAGTACCTTGTTCTTGCAAAATCAAGATACCACCACAGCTTTCTGACAGAGAAGCAAAGTGTCTTGAGGAAGGGATGTCTTGTTCTAATTCACACACAGGTACCATGTGAGATACTTGTATTGCTACTCATACAGTTACAAGATAATACCTCTCTGCCCCAGTGGTTGATTTTTCTTCAGCAGCACACATGTTGCTGCAGGCACAGACATGAAGAAGATAGGAGATTGGTTCCACTCATAGTTGGTTCCTCCCATGGTTGGAATTTTCTAGGAAGTTATGACATGAGTAGAAACAAGAAGTGCCAAAGTAGCCAAAGAGTGTTTGAGATGATGCTCATACAATCCAAGCTAGACAAAGAGGAAAGTGAGGACAGAGGTCAGTGGATCTGAAGCATCAATGAGAATGAAGCCCTGGCTATTAGCTATTATACTGGGGGGTTCCTGAGAAAGTGAGTCTTGAAGATGGGAAGCTGTGATCAAAGAGGATGGTATTTGATTGGTGATTTTGGAGGTAGGAAGTTTCTGGTGATGTCAAGGTCGGCGTGGGGCAGAGAAGAGTGCACTGTTGATATACTTAGTATTTACTCATTGGGATAATAAGGAAACCTTGTACTTTTTCCCCTTTAATAGTAGATGTGCTCAAAATCTAAAACAGAAAAGAAATAATATCCCAAGAACTGAAGAGTATTATTATCTCCATTTTCTGCATTTGAGCTCTAAAATATGGAAAATAGAAATTAAACAGAAACCATGATTAGTGTTTTAAGATACAGTTTTATGTATACATGCTTTCTTAGATGTTGCTTAACTATTTCTTAGAAATTACTAAGAGGATTTTAGTTATTTTACTCTTTAATGATCTGAAAATTATTTTAGCTCTGTTATTTAGGGAAAACAATTTCAACATCTATTTTTTTAAGATTCTGTGGATTAGAGACATTGAAGAATACTTATGATTTATCATTCTAGAAATTTTACAGGTAATTCCTCACAGTTTGACCTGTGTTATTTCAGAATTGTGCTTCTGGGAATAAACACAGTATTTTTTATGGTTTCCTCTATGGCATAGGTAGAGATATTGTACCTTTCTTGATGCCTGGTGACATATTGGAAAGGCTTGTTTTAAAAATAACTGGTGTGTGTGTGTGTGTGTGTGTGTGTGTGTGTGTGTGTGTGTGTATGTCTACATTATTACTCAAGGGTAGAAAAGGGTAGTATCGAGACTCAAAAAGTTACTTTTGAAAATAGGCTAGCACACTGGGAGGCTATTTAGGTGTGATAAAATATTATCATAAATACAGAAATAGTTTAAAAAAATTAGGGTTAGGAAAGTATTTGAATAAAGGCCACTTTAGGGATAAAGTTGTGGCTTGGACATAGACATTTAGGGTACATTTAAGCTGAAGTCTGGAAAGTGAATAAAAACATCTTGTATTCAAGAGAGATCAGAACAATAACTTTCAATATGTCTTATGACTGTGTCTGGGATACAAGGATATCTTGTTTCTCCCTAATGGTCATGTTTACTTGATTGGATATTTGGATGCTGTTCCAGTTACTATGGCTGAGTAAATTACTCCAAAACTTAGTAGAATAAAACATCCATTTATCATGCTCACAGATTATGTGGGTCAGGAATTCAGACAGGGGACAGAAATGACCCTTGTGACTTCCAAGGCAAAGGACAATGCAGCTTTGGACTGGCTCTTTTTCTCAGGATGCTTGCCCTTAGAACCCAGCCAGCAACCAGCATCAAGCATCAGACAAGTGGGCGGTTTGGGCTTCCTCACAGCATGGTAGCATCCCCAGATAAAGAACCAGCTGGAAGCTGCATTGCCTTTTGCCTTAGAAGTCATACAGCGTCATTTCTGCCTTCTATTCATTAAGGCAGTTAGTTACAAAGCCTCTTCCATGTGTGACTGAAAATAGTACTGTGGCCATTTTTGCAAAATGTACTCTACCACATGCACCTATATCTATTCCTTTAAGCATTATACAAATCCTGAGACCCAGTGGCACACTCATTTAAACTATATATTATTTCCTGGATTTGTGGTTACCAAAATGCTCTGAAAAATGAAAGAGCCCCAAGTACAGTGCCAACCCTCCCAGAACACCTAAAGAACAGTTTCCTCTCCTGACTACCCCAAACCTTCATAACCCTCCTCCATGCCCCGTACTTCAGTGAGTACTATGTGCTTTCTTACCATGCCCTTCCCGTCAAAACTCTCAACAACAAGAACAAAAGTCTCCACGTTTTCACTGCCTTGTAATTCAGCCCAGCTACTCTCCTGAAATCTCTCATGACTTCCCCATTCCAAATCCTATCAACAGTTTTCAGGCCTAATCTTAAGGACCCTCTTCTCGACAGTATTTTACAATGTTGGCTACTCCTTCCTGCCACAAACGCTATGACCTTGACTCTCTGAAATTCTGTACCCTAGTCTTCCTCCTCCCTTTGCTCTCTTTCATTGCTCTCTCCTCCTTTGCCTACCATGTTAATGTTGGCCTTTCCCAGGGTCCTATTTTTGGCTAAATATTCTTTTTAACCTTCATGATTTTCCTGGGTGATCTATTTGTGCTCCTGATTCAACTACAGGTGACTGATATCTTTCTCTCTCATCTAGTCCTCTCTCTCAAACCCATCCTAATATGCCTAACTACCAATTGAGCATCTATACTTTCATGAGGAGGTGGGCCAGAACATAAATACAGGGCATCTAAAATTGATTTCATCTCCTGGTTCCCCTGTATCACTACCCCATCACCTTACCCATAACAGCTCACTTCTTTATTCTCACTGAGGTTAAAAACCTAAGGAATATCTGAATACTTTATTTTCTTGTACTTTCTATGGCTAACAGTTCACCAGATTTGTAGATTTTGACCTTCTAAATATTTCCCAGATCCGTGTTTTCTGTAAGCCTACCATTTTGGCTCTCCTTCAAGCTCTCCTGGACTACTAGTTTCGACCATGCCTCCCTGCTTCACGTCTGCCTTCCACACTACCCAGTGTGATCTAAACAAAACCAAAATCCAACCACATCACATCTTTGCTCAGTGGCTGCTGAGGCCATAGTATCGAGTTCAAGCTCCTCAACATCCCACAAAGCCCACTGTAGTTTTGCTCTTGTCCAAATCTAGGGCCTTACCTCACACCAATTCCAGCCTCATATTTTATGCTGTAAAAACATCAAGGTGTTTAATTTCCTCCAAACAATGAGCTGTTTCTTATTCTCATTCCTTTGCTCGTATTGTCCCCTCTGCCAAGAGAAAAACTGAGGTCAGTGTCAATTCAGCAAGTAGGCGGTTGATACTGCTACAGCCTCAGCCTTGGAAAAGAGAATAGAAGTACGCAAGGGAGGGGGTGTGGGGTAGCACAGTGTGCTGGGCAGGATGGGTGGATGTTTGTGGCAATGGGTGACATTTGCTCAAACCACATTTTCTGCCATAGGCCATTAGCTTGTGTTCTATTTCCATATTTTGGCTTGTGGTAGACCACAGTCAGTATTGTTTGTCACATACATAACTTACGGAAACTTTAGTTTTCAAAAGAAAATTCTTAGAAATATTTTATTCCAGAATATACAAAATATTCTTCTGACAAAGTTATCTCTTTTGGCAGACATTTTTGGTTGACACCCCAACATCCATTTTACTCCAAATGGTTGGTCTTAAGACAGTCGTTCTCAAAGTGTGGTCCCCAACCAGCTGTATCAGCATCACCTAGGAACTTGTTAGAAATGCAAATTCTTGAGCCCTACCTCTGACCTGTTGCATCAGAAATTCTGGAGGTGGGGCCCAGCAACCTGTGTTTTAATAAGCTCCTCCAGGTGATTCTGATGTATGCACAAGCTTGGGAACCACTGGTCGGTCGAAGACAGTCTTGATAATTTCACTCTCTTTGACACTAAGTGGTTTTTAAGAATTTGTAGCTTACCCAATTCTGGCTAGTGAGAGGAGGTTGATCATGTTGGTAAGAAGCCTTCTGTGAAAAATGTCCTTGCTCCTAAGAAGGATGCTCAGAAAGAGATCACTCCTGGGAATTCCCTGGAAGTCCAGTGGTTAGGACTCTGTGCTTTCATTGTCGAAGGCCAAGGTTCAGTCACTGGCTGGGCAACTAAAATTCCTCAAGCTGCATGGTGTGGCCAAAAAATAAAAGACCACTCCTTGTGCTTACCTGGATATTATCATGTCTGGATGTGACCCCTGGAACTGCCTCAGCCTTCTTGGAACCATGAAGGGTGCCAGCTAATGAATAGGCTGAGAATGGTAACACAGGAAATTGGAAAGAATTTCAGTCCTTTAGGACTTCCAGAGCCAATTTTGGAGGCTATCCTACCTCTAGGGTGTGAATTAATGTTCCCTAATTGTTTAATTCTGTTTGAATCAATTCTGTGATGCTTGTTGAAAAAAAAAAAAGGATGCATATACTTATTCTTTATGTATACAAGCATTTATTCATACCTAAAAACTCTTTCTTTGTTTTTATAGGTGACACTAAATGGTGATTTTAATCACTTACCATGTTCATGAGGTTCTTTGAAACCATGTGAAACCCAGATGTCTCATTCAGTTCCCAAGTATAGTGGTCACGCTTCACTTTAACAGTCCAATAATGGTGCTCCAAACCCTTTTCCCATTTTTCCTGGAGGTACAGGACTTTCCCAGGAGTCCCAGCCCAAGCATCCTCGGGAATTCCATAGGAATGCTGTGTTCCTCCAATCTGCTGTGGCTGACACTTGTGTCCTTAGTCAGCTGTCAGCCTCTAGTCTGCCAGGCACTTTCTGCAGGTCATCCCTTGTCATCCTGTAACAGAACAGAATTATAATGCAGATGTGTGACTCCTGATGGAATTCATCCACCAGGTACCTTCGGAGTCCACTTCAGGAGTATGCCTCTCCTCCAGACCCAGCGAGACCCCATGTCACAGAGACAGCTTCACTGTCCCACTTGGGAGCCCCAGGGCCCCATCTTGCCTCCCGCTGAGGTTCTCAGAGAAGAGTGAAGTCTTACTTGCCTAAGGGGAAGCTGTGTTAGAGAGATAATCCACCCACCAGGAAGATTAGCACTTACTTTATAATGCAGAGTACTTTAGCTCCTTCTCTCTCCCTTTTGCCTCCTTTCCAGAATATGTTCTTGCTTCTGAATAATAAAAGACCTACTAAAGTGCTTTCCTCAAGGACAAAGGAGCAATTTCTCCTCAAAGATGAATTCAGACCTCACTTTGAATGTCATTTCCCACTTTTTGCTATCAAGGTTATCAAAAACATGGGAGTTGAGTTTTTGCTGAACCAGCACTTTGCTCAAGGATCTGGTGCCCTCCCAGGGTTGGTGGTTAGCATGGGGTTAACGGTTATGAGGACCAAGCTGGAAAGAAAGCAGCCACCAGAGCCACCATGCCAGGGCTTTCAGGAAGAGCAATGCAACTACACCTCAAAGACTCTAGAACCAGAGGGTCCCTCGGGGTTTGAAAACTGGCTTATCTCATCTCTCCCTCAGCAGACAGAACTCACAGCTTCCTAGCTGACTGCACAGCCACTCTCTGGGTCTACTGATAATTGTCTTGTCTCTTTCCATATTCCCCAGTTCAGATTTCCAGGAGAGAGAATTTGACTGGGCTAGTTCATCAAAGTCTTTTGTGTTTGAGCAGAGCTTTTTATACCAGGTGACCTCCTAGGTTATTGACCCAGATGGAATGACTCCCTTGGGTCAGGTGTCAACCCCAGGGCCAATCACCTGTGTTGACGGCATGGAGGTGGGGGTGAGGGACAGGGTCACAGGGTAAACCACAAAGCTACTCCTCCTCAGGAAACAGGCTGGGGTTGCTCCTTCAGCAGAGGCTGTGAGTGGGGCAGTTTCCCTGGGAAGGAACCTATGGGCCTGGCCAGGGTAGTTATTGCAGTGTAGGTAGTACAATGCAGTCCTTTCTACAGGGAACACAGGAAGGCTGACTTTTTTTTTTTTTTTTTTAATTTTTATTGGAGTATGGTTGCTTTACAATGTTGTGTTAGCCTCCACTGCACAACAAAATGAATCAGCCTACACTTACAGATATACCCTCCCTTCTGGACTTCCCTCCCATTTAGGTTATGACAGTGCATTAGGTAGAGTTCCCTGTGCAAAGAAGGCTGACTTTTAATTAATGATTGACATCTACTTTTTGACTTCATCAGGTTGTCCTTTCTGACCCACAGTTTCTTCATCTGCAAAATCAGACAGTCCATCTTAGTGATTTCTAAGGACCTTCCACTCAGGGCAGGTCCAGGTTTTACAAGCCCAGGCTTGTATACTATTTGGAATTCTCTTTAGGAAAAAACCCCACAAAATTAGGTGTAAGGTCTTCAAAGGGACACTCACTCAAGCTTGCTTAGTTTCATATAAATCCATCTCTGCTTCTATCCTTAAATTCTGTGGCTTCTTTTTGGTCATTGTTCCGAATCCTGCCTACCTCCAGAGGCCTTTCCAATGAACTGCACACAGGCTGGTCTTCTGCTTCGTTCCCGAAGAACAGTGTGTTCCCCCTAACAGTACCTTAAATTGACTATAGGCAATTTAGTCATTTGAGAGGGTAAAAAATTTGGTCCCCTAACATTTTACGAATTTGAAATGTAGTATTATTATGACATTGAAACTAATTAACATGGTTTTTACAGAAATCCCTTTACTTTCTCACTACTGTCTCCAGCTTACAATAGTTCCATTTAGGATTTTTCAGCTTTACAATGCTGCAAAAGCAATAGAGATTCAGTAGAAACCATATTCAGATTTTGAATTTTGATATTTCCTGGGCTAGCGATAAGCAGTATGATCCTCCCTCATGGTGCTGGGCAGGGCAGCGGCCACAGCTCCCAGACAGCCACAGGATCACAAGGGTAAACAAGCGAGACACTTACAACCATTCTGGACCCATATAACCATTCTGTTTTTCACTTGCAGTACAGTATTCAATAAATTACATGAGATATTTTACACTTTATTATAAAATAGGCTTTGTGTTAGATGAGTTTGCCCAATGGTAGTCTAATGTACATGTTCTGAGCATGTTTAAGGTAGACTAGGCTAAGCTGTTAAGGTAGGCTAGGTTAAGTGTATTTAATGTGTTGTCGATTTAGGATATTTTCAACTTACATTGAGTTTATCAGGACATAATCACATTGTACATCAAGGAAAAGATGGTAGCGGTTTATCTCAACTAAACTGTATCTTCAGGGTCTTTATATGTTGCAGTTTATATTTATTGAATTTGCATTCGTTGTTACCATTGTATTGCACTATATCTGCCTCTTCACACTCATGGATCAATAGCTCCAAAAAAATTCCTGGTAAAGTAAAATTTGAGACAAAAATATTGATGTATTAACTCAGAACAACTAACTTTATAAATAATAGTGAATAGTGCTCAGGGCACTACCCACCCATGCCGGGTGGGTAGAAGGGGATTGTGATGTATATTTGCTGGGCCTGGGTTTCACCCAAACAACCAAAAAGGAAAAGTTCTGGAAGGAAGTATGGCACTATTGAAAAGCTGGATTTAACTGACTTATTAGTAAATCATCTGAGATGAAGCTTTGCCAAATGGGGGCAAGAACAGTTGTGGTTTTTTTCATGACATTTTCTCCGTAATGTTCAATGGCATATCTATTAAACTAATTGGGGGTGGTGGATTCCCCCGGAATAAGACAAAATGATGCTTTCTCTCTAGTATAAAGTTAATTGATTTTAGTAGCAAAAAGCCAAGAGGAGGAAAAAATGAGAGAGGTGGCATTGAGAGTTGCACTCCTCACATTGATTCCTTAAAGAGCACAGCTTCTCAGTTATGAGCTGATAAAGTAAGGACTGGGTTTACTCAAGAAGCATGAGCAATGGTTCAAATGCATTTATTATCATGACTTTACTCTTTCCCAGCACCTAATGGAGAACACAGTTGATGATACATAGTTTGGCACAACTTAAAACCATATTTAAATACTGCAATAGACTGTAAAGGAATGTTTTTTAGAGCCCAATGTAGAGAAAGACTGGATTGGAATATACTTGCCACCATGTGCCAAGTGGACACAGCTCTCTGGCTTTCAGTGTGAAATGCCACTCAGTTGGCTGGTGAACTGACAGTGGTCTTCAGTTATAAATCTCTCTACAATGTTGGTTCATGCTCAATTAGAATAGGAAGAGTTTGTTCTTCTTTTCTTTTAATGTGGCTGGCAAATAGTAGACATACAATTTTTTAAGGAATCTGAAACATAGTTTTTATCATTTTTTCATCTTTACCATCTTTGTTGTTTTCACCCTTCCCACAGGTACATACTTTTAAATTGATTAATTAATTAATTAATTAATTAACTTATTTTTGGCTGCGTTGGGTCTTCATTGCTGCACACAGGCTTTCTTTAGTTGCGGCGAGTGGGGGCTACTCTTCGTTGCGGTGCGCAGGCTTCTCATTGCGGTGGCTTCTCATTGTGTAGCATCAGCTCTAGGTGTGCGGGCTTAGTAGTTGTGGCACTCAGGCTCAGTAGTTGTGGCTCGTGGGCTCTAGAGCGCAGGCTCAGTAGTTGTGGCACACAGGCTTATTTGCACTGCGGCCTGTGGGATCTTCCTGGACCAGGGCTCGAACCCGTGTCCCCTGCATTGGCAGGCAGATTCTTAACCACTGCGCCACCAGGGAAGTCCCAGGTACGTACTTTTTTAAATGCCCATGTGTACATTCACAGCAAAATTGAACCAAAAATACATAGTTTTCACATACCCCTCCCTCACCATCAATATGCCATATCAGTGTGATATAGTTGTTATAATCAATGAACCAACATTGACACATTATCAACCAAAGTCGATAGTTTACATTAGAGTTAACCCTTTGTGTTACAGATTATGTGGGCTTTAACAAATGTTTAATGTCATGTATTCACCATTACAGAAGCATACAGAATAGTGCCACTAAACTAAAAAAAAAAAAAAAAAATCAAATTAAAGGACTAATAAAACAATAGAGAAATAAAACATAGAATATAATTCCTATACTAATCATGAACCAAAATATGACAGAGTTGAGGCCAAACATCAGGCTTATCAATAAATGTAAATGGGCTTAACTCACCTAATAAAAGAAAAGATTTTCCATGGGACACACCAAGAAAGACTCGACTATATGCTGTATCCAAAATAAAATAATTAAGAAAGGCTAAAAATAAAGGGATAAGCAAAGATATACCAAGCAAGTGGAAATAATAAGAAAGCAGATATAGCAATATTGATATAATTTTTAAAAGCCTTTTATGTGTAAAAAAAAAACCCCACTTTTTAATGCTAAAAGCCACAATTCACAGTGGAGATGAAACATTTATGTCATTTAGATTATGTACTAAATTATTCAGCAGCCACTTTTATAAAGCGAAATTTACAAGAGATGAAAGGGATACACAGAATAAAAAACACCTACTAATAAAAAAATTTAACAGTACTCTCAGCATAAGACAAATCAAGTAAAAAAAAAGTAAAGATATTAAAGATTTAAACAGCATAATCAATAAGGATACATATTACACTTTATACTCAGACAATAGAAAATGCACCTTCTTCTTAAGTGCACAGGAAACATTCACCAAAAAAAGATCCTATGTAAATTGAATTTCTGGAAAATAATAATGAAAAATACCACATACCAGAATCTGTGGGATACATATAAAGCAATGATCAAAGGAATATTCAAAGCCTTAAACACTTAATAAAAGTTAAAGATGGCAATAAATAAATTCTCAATTTAAAAAGCTAGAAAAGGAATAACAAGTAAACTAGAATAAAGCAAAAGGAAGGAAATCATAAAGATAACATAGAAACTGAGGTAGAGAACAGCAAAACAGTAAATCTAATGAATAAATTAATTAGATAAGCCACTAGCTAAGTCAAGAAAAAAGGGAGAATGCACACATACACAAAGGGAGATAATTATTGGAATAAGAAGAATTTAGAAATACAAGAACTGAATTTCAGACCTTTCTGCAAAGTTGAAAACCTAAGTGAAATGGATAATTTCCTAGGAAATTAGTTTACCAAAATTGACCTCATTTGATATAGCTTATACAGAAAAATTCCTTAGAAGAAATAGAAAAAGTTATCAAGGAACTACCCCACAAGAAAAGCACCAGGACCAGAAGATTTTACAGGGAAATGATGCCAAACCTTAAAAGACCAAATAGTCCGTAAGTGCTCCATAAATTGTTCAAGAGTATTGTAAATGAAGGAAATTTTCTGAATTGTTTTTACTATGCAAGTATAATTTCAATAACTAAACCTGATAGAAACAGTACAAATTATAGATCAGTATCACTTATGAATATTAATGTAAAATTTCTAAATAAAATATTAGAGAATAAAATCTGATACTACATGAATAAAATAATACACCATGACCAGATGGGATTTATCCCAGGAATACAAGGATGGCTCAATATGAGGAAATCAATTAATTTTTAATAGCCCTATTAATAGATCTGAAGAAGAAAATCATATAATTATGGATTCTGAAAATCTTTTACAATATTCAACACTCATTCCTGATAAAGTCACTCAAGGAAAAGGAATTGATGGATATTTTCTGAAAACATATAGTTTTATGATCAAGTACAAACATGCATTAGTCTTAAAGCCAGCTTAATGCAGAAACACTAGCACTATTTCCACTAAGATTGGACGCAAAGCAAGGTTACCAACTGTCTCACTACCATTCAACAATGTATTAGAAATATTAGCCGGTACAAGTAGGCATGAGAAACCAATTACCGACATAAGAATTGGAAAAGTGAAACTATCTCTATTAGCAGATGATATAATTATGGACCTAGGAAGCCCTAAAAAAATCAATGGTAAAACCAAACAAAATAATACGAGATTTCATGGGCTTCCCTGGTGGTGCAGTGGTTAAGAATCCGCCTGCTAATGCAGGGGACATGGGTTCAAGCCCTGGTCCAGGAAGATCCCACATGCCACGGAGCAACTAAGCCCGTGCGCCACAACTACTGAGCCTGAGCTCTAGAGCCCACAAGCCACACTACTGAAGCCGGCATGCCACAGCTACTCAAGCCTGCGTGCCTAGAGCCTGTGTTCTGCAACAAGAGAAGCCACTGCAATAAGAAGCCTGTGCACCGCAACGAAGAGCAGACCCGGCTAGCCACAGCTAGAGAAAGCCCACAGCAACAAAGACCCAATGCAGCCAAATATAAATAAATAAATAAATAAATTTATATTTAAAAATAAATAAGAGATTTCAAAATCAGCAAGCTATAAAAGAATATACAAAGGTAGAGAAAAGTGTATTTACAATAGCAATAAAGAAGATAAAATATTTAAGAATAAATTTAACATGAATATGTAACGTCTTTATAAGGAGAACTGTAAAACATCTCTGAAAGGTAAAAATAGATTTGATCAGAGGATAAGAAAAAAATTATATTTCAAATAAATAATATAATCACACTGAAGAAGGGTTGGGGGAAGCAAACCCAAGTAGCTTTGAATGCAATATTATGACAACATGCTCTCAGGCTAAAAACATAATAACTCTAAGTAAATGTTGAACTCTGGTTAGCAGACCTCTCTTTCTGCAGAAGCGTAGGTTAGCAATTCTGAAGTCATTTTTTGTATGTTCTAGGATCGAGCAGTCAGGTTTTGCACTTAGAGAAGGAAGTACAATCAGGGTAAAAGAAATAAATAAAATTAACTCTGCAGTATTGGACTGAAATTGGAGATATAGGTGTGAACTCATGGGTTCTAACACATACATGAACATACATATACACATACATATGTATGTAACTGGATGTAAGTCTGCATGGATTATAGTATGTGTATTGTACACATGAGTGCACGTGTATATGCACACATTTGTTTATATGTATGTATAAACATTCCCCAGCTCTGTCCTCTGAGACGGCCTTGAAGCAATTTCACCCCAGTAGCAGTGAGCATACCTAGAGCCGATATCTAGGTTTCTATATACCCAAATTCTCCACTAAAAGAAAGTAGGGAATGAGGTATATAGAGCTCCGTGGAGAAATGGCTGAATTCAGGATTGGGGCAGGTAAAGAATTAGAACACCTCGTTATGCCCCAAAGTAAGAATGTGTTTAAAGAATGATAGGGACATGTCAGAATGACAGAGGAACCAGCTTTAAGGGACTCCCATTGGCCAAATCTGGGATGATGTAATCATTAAACTAATTTAAATAAATAATAATAGTAAATTTAATACTATTGAATAAAGTAAGGATCCATGAGCTACACTGATATAAACAAACAAGTAAACAAATAAATAAGGAATAAGGGAAAACTTTAGTAGAAAATGCACTAATAAATGTAGAAGGAATGATGGAATTAGAAAATCACCTTTTGCCAAGCCATCATAAATATAATTGATACAGGAGAGAATCATCCATGAATGCTAAAACTAATAGATGAAAGTTTGAGAATAGAATACTTACATCGTCTCCAAGTATATCCCTGCGAGCTGCTTTTTATTTGCAAAGGGTAAAATGGTAACTCTAAGTGGAGAAACCTGCCAACAGCACTCTAACCGGAAGATTAAAGTTAACACTACTATTAATGGGACTGATCAATAGTATGTGTTTCCAAGTATGTTTTGTAGAGGAAAAGCCAGAATCACATTTATATTATGCTGCCAGAAGCACATAACGTTAATCTAACCATGAGGACACAAAGAACAATCCAAAATGTGGGACATTCTGTAAAATACCTGGCCTTTACAAGAACAAACTCAGGAACCGTCAGATTAAAGGAGACTGAAAAATCATGACAACTGAATGCAGTATGTAATTTTAGATTTTCTTTTGCTATAAGAAATATTATTGGGACAGTTGATAAAATCTCAATGAGGTTTTGTAGATCAGATAACATTATTTCAATGTTAATTTCCTGATTTTGATAATTATACTGTTTACATAAGAGGATTCCTTATTTTTAGGACATAAACATTGAAATATTTAGGAATAAAAGAACATTATGTTCACAACTTAAACAGTTTGGAAAAAAATATGTGTGTTTATGTGCATTTAGGAAAAGAAAAGACTGTAGTAAATGTTGGCATTATGAGAATCTAGGTGAAGTGTATCTAGGAATACAAAGAATTCCTGCAGCTTTTCTGAAAGTCTGAAATTACATTTGATGATTTCCTGGTTTGAACTTTGGTACACTCCTTTATAACATTCAAATTAGGAAATTAAGCATTCAGTATAGTATGATGGAATGGCACTGAAAAAAGTGACAGCAGAAGTTTATATTAATTCTACATATAATATTGTATTTTTATTGTAACCATTATTGCATTGGTCACAATAAAGTGACAGCATGAGTCTTTGCAAATTTAGTGAAACCTGGTCTGTGTCTTTCAGATGTAATGATCTAAGGCTGGCGGGTATCAGTCACATTATGCACCAGGATAGTAACTTCAGTCACTCTCATATAAATTGGATGTGGGGAGGGCAGATGGGCAGCTATAATCCTGTTAGATTATTGGAGCTTATTATTATTGCAGCTTACTGAAGTCAGACAATGGTTCCTCACATCTGCTGACTGCTGTGTGGCTATGGAATAAACAACTCTGATGGCCATTTAGTAATCATCATACTGGAGTCATGTCCTTGAGGAACGCCAGTGCAGCAACATTTTAGAAGCTAAATGTTTAACTTTCCAGAATGCCTGTGCAAAACAAAGCAACGTTCACAGAAGCAAACTTCCTTGTTCACTAAACACTCAGCCCAGAAGAAATGAGAGATTGCACATGTAGCTGTGAACTTTGCATTGTCAGACTTATAAACTTTACAAACCAAAAATAGATTCTGTCGTTGATCCAAAAACCTGCAGTCTAATGATAAACTTACGATGGATATAACCTTTTAAATGTTAGGTTTAGTTCCTGCTCTGTCCCCCTGTGTCTGATTGAGTCAGGTTAAGTTGATCTGAGCCTGGGAGAAGAAACACATTGCCTCTGTAGGATTTTGATTTTCTAAGGCATCTGAAGAAAGGTACTAAATAACCAGTTTTGGTAGGTTTTAGGATCCTGCAGGGGGCACCAGAACATTCCAATGTAGTTGATCACATTTCATTAAGTCCAGAAAGGCTAACACTATTACTTTGTTATAATTGATTCACCTACTGTAACTTTTTCACTTCCATTGACACTATTTTTTTTTGTACATTTGCTTTTTTCTGTACATTTGCTTTTACAACATTCATGAGTTTATGGAAGGTTTCTGCCTCTGAGGAGTCAAAGGAAGGTAAGAGATCATCTCTTGGACAAGCCCTTAGAAACTGGAGCCAGGTCTCCTCAGGGTAACTATGAAAGTTTTCAGCCCACTCTGAGTGTAAGGATGTTCCAAATGTTTCTAATCTGGCCAGAGGGGGAAAACTTGAGGAAAATGAGAATTCATTCACTTTCTCAGCTTAATGATGTATATAAGCCACCCTGTTATTATCATTATTAATAATAAACACAGTGAATGTCAAATAGGCACTTCATGGTAGATTTTTATATGAATTTTATGCAGAAGTGAGGGGTTGCCAGGCTACTGCATAATATTACTCAATTCTGGTCCAGGAGTACAAAATTCCGGCAGGCCTCCTGAGCCTGTCCCTCCAATTAGTGGCTACTTCATTACGAATAAAGAACCCTCATTACTGTGGGCCTTCAAGTGAAATAGGATCCCCTACCTCTTGAAATCCGCCTTTCTAAGTACAGACAGTTCCCGACTTACAAACAATCCACTTAAGAACCACCAAGGCATTCAGAGGCTGCCTAGCCTAATGCAGCTGCTTCCCGGGCCCCCTGCCCAGCCCCGCTGCCTAGCCCCCACCCCAGGCTCCAGGTCTGCTCCGGGGAGCTCTGCCTTCTTCCCTACAGAGCCAGCTGCCCCCCTGCCCCCCAGACTGTGGGCTCGGAGCTGGGGGTTCAGTGAGGCCTCAGAGCTACCGCTGGTTTTATAGTTGAGCTCAGCTATAGGGTAAATAGGCTTTTGTGGCCTGGCCTGGGAACCGAACCACCATTAAAAAAAAAAAAACAAAGAAAGAAAGAAAAAGAAAAAACCTGTCTCCATGGGAAAATGTATTGTGCATTCCCAACAAGGAGCCAACAAACATTAGAACGTCTGTGGGAGCTGTCTCCATGATCCCAGCAGGGCAAGGAGGAGGAAGGGTGGCCACATGTTCTGGGTTCCGGGAACAACTCTAGCTCTAAACCCCGTACCTCTAGCACTAAAGGGCCTTGCAAGCCCTTTAACCTCTCTGCAAAACAATAGGATTGGACTAAATGAGTTATAAGCGTCCTTCCAGAGCTCTACCCTCGTTTCATTCATTCATTCATTCATGCACTCACTGGCATTTTACTCAGGGCACCTGCTTTGTGCCAGGCTCTGGACTAAGTGTTAGGGATACAGTCAAATAATACAGATCCTAGCTCTGGAGGAGTTTAGTGTTTAGTGGGGGAGACAAATGTCTAAGCAAATGCTTGCAACAGAAGTGCTATATGAGATGATCACTGGATATTATGAAAGCTCAGGAGGATCCTATTTCACTTGAAGGCACACAGGAGGGTGGCATCTGAATTGATGAAGACTTCCTCAAAGAGGGGTGCCTCCCTGGTTTGTTCCTACCTTGATTTCTGCTTTAACTCTCTCCTCTCCCTGGTTATCAAGGCTGGTTCATTGGGAAGAATGGCTTCTGCATCCGCTGTTCTAAAAGTTCGGCTTAGTCCTTTGGCCTCTGGGCGGGGGGCTGGGGGGTGGTCTTTCCCTCCTCCTTGTACAACTGAGAGATGGAACACAGGTGATGCTCCCGTCAAAACCATAGACTTGCTTCCCATGAGTGCTGCCCTGAATGCCGCCTTCTTCCTGGCCCTGGTGAGCCACAGCCTAAAAGGCTCTCTCTTCCCCTCCCTGGAGCCTTCCCTGCCCTCACCCCTTGGGTTGCCAGTAACTGTGGTATTTCCACATTTAAAAAAACTTCTTCACCCCCAAAATGGTTCTTAAGGCCCAGCCACATCCTGCCCTCCTATATTTATAATCCCTGAACTACTTCTCCCAAAAATCGCTGCCAGGCTACCACCCTTACCCCACACTCACTTTTAAAAACAGTATCAGTGATGGTGATTCCAAAAGGTGATAGGATATAGTTGTTCAGGTTTGAATCTTGACTCTGTAACTTTGTATCTGACGTCATGAAAATGATGTCATTATGAAGGTTCCTAAGCAAGGAGGTGATTGTGGTAAAGTAGTTTTGGGGGAAGATTATTTTGGTAGCTCTGTGTGGGTTGCTACAAGAGTGGAAAGGAGGAAACAGATGAGAGAGTTCCAGGGTAGAAATGATGAGACTTGGAAAACAAATAAACATGTCATTATGTGTTATGAAATTGTCAGTCTTCTTTATACTCTCTTATATATGAATACCTGTTCCTCAAAAGTATTATAGGAATTAGGTATTGTATTTATTTTGTACTTATGAAAGCAGTTTGATAATTATAAGAGGAAATGATGCCTCAAAAAGTTTTCTTTTCATGTAAATAACAAAACATCCCAGGACGTTTTAGATATTAGTTTTCGAATCCCAATTCCATCAAGTTCCATTAGAGTGTCTTTAATATAAGAAACTGCCTGGCACCATGGTGAGGGACCCACTCAATTGCCACCTAACACTTTCTACTTTGTATCATGATTAGTTGTAAGCTAGTGTAGCTCCTTTTCCAGACTGAAGAAAGAAGCGGTGTCTGATTAGCACAGTGTTTCCTGCAGTATTGAACACAAGGTCTTCCATGCCTGGAAAAATAACAGACATCAGTTACTGAGTGCTTACTCTGCATCAAGCACTGTGTGTTTGATGTATGTACACTATAGATCTCATCTGTGTATATTTCCTCATTTAATCCTAACAATAGCCCTGAAAGGTACCATGTCTCTACTTTGCTACCGTGTTTACTAATTCGGAAATTGATGCTTGGGTTAAATGACTTGTTCCAAGTCACAGAGACAGTAGGTCTAAGTGCAATATTTGAACCCAAATTTCTCTGACTTCAAAGAACGTGCTGTTAACCTTTTCACTCCAGGAGGCTGGTTCTCAAATATAAACATGCAGCGCAATCAATCACCTGGAAGACTTGTTAAAACATATAGCCAAACCCCATCTTGTTTTCTGATTCGGTAGGTCTGGGTGGGACCGGAGCCTTGCAGGACATTTGGTCCCATCCAGAACGTCCATTGAGACATTTGGTCCATGCCAAAAGGTCCTTGGTATTTGTTCCTGTCCAAAACATCCGGTGAGACATTTGGGCCGTGATTCATTAAATAATACAAATACTCAACTTTGTTAAAATTGTATTTACATTATTTTTATTGTAATTCATGATGAAATGTGTAATAAGTTCACATTTATTCTTATTCTTCCTCGTCGTGATGTTTGGCAGGGTTACTCTTAAGTTGATGAGCAATTGCTCTCAAGTATACGTGAACCTGATTATTGACCTTATCTGTTAACAATCTCAGTTATATGCATTTGGTTTTATTGGTATCATGGTGAAGTTGGTGGCCATATTTGAGTGTGATCACCAAAAACCTGGGTGATAGCTTGTTCGTTGCTTTCCTGTCTGTCTTTTAACACTTCAATGAGGCTCCAAATTGAAGGACAATATACTACAGTCCGCTTTTGAAATTTACAAGCTAGCCTTCCACTGCATTGTTTGTCCTCTGATCACCGTTCAATACTGATGTGTAAACATTGCAAGTTTCTGGTGGAAATCTTGGAGCATCTGGTCTTACTCTGCCTCTGCCAAGCCTTCCACAGACGTACACTCTCTCAGCCTAATCCATTAGGTCATCTAAATTTTCTTTGCATTCTCCACAATGTACTCAAACATTTCATTTAGGTTTTTCAAAGGCCCAAATGGTGCACACTTAGACAGGTGTTACTTTTCATTGTCGCATATGGTACGTTAGACTCAAAGAAGGTATTTTTCAAGATTGTGAAGTGAAATAAGCATCCTTTTATTCGTGCATTTGATAGTAGTAGTCAAATTGCATTCATATTTGCAAACTCGAAATCTCTCATGCACAGTGAAGGGTTAATGTCAGGATTTCTTTTTCGTGCAAATGCAAGTACTTTCTCATGTATATCTGTAAGTGTCTCTTGCCTTTTCATTGTTAGTACATAAATCAACAGCACAATATAACCCAATACTACACTGTGCACAGTAGACAATTGAACAATGTTGGTGCCATCTTGAAGGTGCTATCACTGAATATTGTGGTACTGGCACTTAAATATCAAATATTGTCATGAATTGTGTAAATAGGATTCTATCATCATCTCGAGCAATGGAATTGTGCGTAAGAACTGATTCTCCACATCTGATCACATTATACTCCTCTGGAATATCATTTACATGCAGTGAAGTTGGGTTTGGAGGCCGATGTCTGTTTTGAGTTTTGTTTATTTACTTGCCTCGTTAATGAGTTTCTTACTGGCAGCATTAACAAGACTTCTTTATCATGAATATCATAGAGAATTCTTCAAAGTAGCTGTGATGGCGTTGCATTTGGTTCTTCTCTTGTGTCATTTTAACCTATTCAGGGTTTTCCTTACTTCCCCTTCAACATCACCAAAGTGGCGTAGATGTTTTCCTGTCCCATCTTGAATGATTATATTATTCAAATCCTGACCACTTGTCCGTGGAGATTCTCTCTTCACAGCACCAGTACCTTTTACTCCTATCTCCGTTAAAGGAATAGAAATAGTAACAAAAACCATTATTATGTAGCATTGGCTTTTCTTTTTGTGAGTATAATATTCTGCTGAGAATTTTCAAATAAAGATGTCACATTGCCAAGCAACAGAAGAAGTTGGGTTTTTTTTTCTTTTGTAGGCTCCTGAGCATTGGTCACTGGTTCAGTGATAGGGGAAGCCTTACTAATGTCTTATGGATTCAACACCCAGTTCAGCCTGGCTGGGTTAGCCAGTAGACAGGAATCAGCCCAGGGTGTGGTGCTCCATGCTGATTGGCAGGTAAGTGTGAGAGTCACACCCACTAAAATCTCTCCAAATAGTGGCAGATGCTTCTTGCTGTCTACCAAGATCGTACCTCTATATGACCTTGATTCAAGGGAAACATTGCCCATTAATCCTGGGCAGTGGGATAGTTGTAGGGGGGTTAATTAAATGCCTGGTATCCCCCTCATGGTGGCTTTTACACCTGACCACTATGTGGTAGGAGAGCCACATCTATTCTCATTCCTTCCAAACAAGCAAGACACTCTGTAAAGTGTTTACATCACCACATTCGATCCCCATTTTACATAGTCCTTTCAAACTTCACACTTATAGAACAACCCAGCCACATTCAGCCAAATGCCCAGTGACTTAATGCACCATACATCATGAGATCTCACCCTCCACTCGTCCTCTGTGTTTCTCTAACTGTAGGACTCTTCCTCAGTAGACATAGTTAATATAAATCCCACTCTTCTGCAAAATTTGAACCTTGACCCGTCTATCTAATTCCATGTTCTATTACCAGCTAGGCTACTGAGACAAGAAGGGTTATTACTGTTAATACAGCCACAGCACAATTATTGGACCAACAAAACATGCGATAGTATTTTTTATGTATTAATCCTATAAATCAAAAGTATAAACAAACATTATGGGCTATTTGAACCCCAGGACATTTTCTAAGCATGAACAATTTTGAAAGGTACAAATATCAAGGACCATTTGGCATGGACCAAATAAACTCATGGATTTTGGGAGGACCAAGTGTCAAGGACCTTTTGGTGTTGACCAAATGTCTCAATGCACATTTTGGACAGGACCAAACGTCCACTAATGGAGCCCAAGAATTACATTTCTAATAAGCTCCCAGGTGGTCCTCATGTTGCTGCTGCTGAAAGTACATTTTGAGAACGATTACATAAGCATAATCATTCATCAATGAATAGATAGATGCATGATAGATCATTGGATTCAAAGTTTCATAAGTCTGCTCTGTATTTTTGACATTAGGTATATGCATATATTCAGTTATAATTCTTAAAAGATTAGGGTTAAAATTGAGTTTTATTTAAAATACCAGTTTTAACTGTCTCATAGTATTGTTTGAATTTGAGCCTTTTCTATTTTTTTAACCAAAGAAGGATAGAACTATTTTCATTTATCTCTTTTTCTTTTCATTTTCTTCCAAATGTTAAACATATTTAGTTTAAAATAATGTTACAGATGGTTTGTAGGTCTCTCTCCTCTGCCTCTGAGGTAACTTTATCTTCTTTGTACTCCTGGTGTATGTTGAACACACAATAGGTATTTAATCCACAGTAGGTCATTAGGTTTTAAATATATTCAAGTATGATTTATTTCTCCAAACCTAAATGTATTCTAAAGGCATTATTTATCAGTAGCCTGGGAAGAGAGAAAGCTATCGTGTGATTTTTATATTGTGATATATTCCCCAAGGAGCATGATTAAAGCAAATTTCCTTTTTTCTGCTCTATTTCACCTCTTAACCAAACAAACCATGATATAAATTCAGCTATTATTTCAAAGTAGAGTGGAGCCCTTTCACCACTGAGCACATTGCATCTTACTGATAAAAGGTACAGCTGGAGTTCAAGGCAACATGTGTGCCCTTTCTCTAGTCCTCTTGGAGCCTAGAAATGGCACCAGGCCTTAATGTACAGGCAGACCTCAGAGATATTGCGAGTTCAGTTCCAGACCACAGCAATAAAGCGAATATTGCAGTAAAGTGAGTTGCACGCATTTTTTTGGTTTCCCAGTGCATGTAAAAGTTATGTTTCTGCCCTACTGTAGTCTGTTAAGTGTGCAATAGCATGATGTCTAAAGAAACAATGTGCATATCTTAACTAAAAAATGCTTTATTGTTAAAAAATGCTTACTATCATCTGAGCTTTCAGCAAATCGTAGTAGTAACATCAAAGATCACTGATCACAGATCACCATAGCAAATACAATAACAAAGAAAAAGTTTGAAATATTGTGAGAATTACCAAAATGTGACACAGAGACACAAAGTGAGCAGATACATAGTGGACCTGCATTGTGCTAAACACAGGACCTTACACATAACTCCTAATAACAGCATTATGTGTCACAGTTTTAAAGAAAGATCTGATATCCATCCTCTCTGTTATTTATCTCATTATTCTTTACCTCTAATAGCAGGATCTCAGAAATGTTAAATAACTTGCCAGTGTTATAAAGCTAGGAAGTTTCTGATCCATGCATAGAATTCAGGCCTATCAGATGCCCTTTCCACTTCACCACACTGCCAGGAGTTTTAATAACTTTTTGTTAACTGAATACATAGAACTCTACCAAAACTACCCCCCTCTACAAACTCCACCCCCCAACACACACATCAGTATGTGTGTATCTTTTGTTGGGCTGTATTCTGATACATCTATGCTGTTCAAGCTGCAGGGTAGAACCACAGCTGTAGATGCTATAAATGAGGGGGAAGGGAGGGAAGAGGAGGGTAGAATAGCCTTTAAGGGAACAAATATACAGGGAAGAGGGTTTTCAGAATGATGCTAAACAGTCAAGATATAATCTTCACTTTCTTGGGTAAGGACTTTTAGGAGCATAGGGAAATTTAGATTCAGTCTCTGTTTTTTTTTTTTTTTTTCTTTAACATCTCTATTGGAGTATAATTGCTTTACAATGGTGTGTTAGTTTCTGCTGTATAACAAAGTGAATTAGCCATACATATACATACATCCCTGTATCTCTTCCCTCTTGCGTCTCCTTCCTACCCTCCCTATCCCACCCCTCTAGGTGGTCACAAACCACCGAGCTGATCTCCCTGTGCTATGCAGCTGCTTCCCACTAGCTATCTATTTTACGTTTGGTAGTGTATATATGTCCATGCCACTCTCTCACTTTGTCACAGCTTACCCTTCCCCCTCCCCATATCCTCAAGTCCATTCTCTAGTAGGTCTGTGTCTTTATTCCCATCTTACCCCTAGGTTCTTCTTGACTTTTTTTTTTTTCTTAGATTCCATATATATGTGTTAGCTTACGGTATTTGTTTTTCTCTTTCTGACTTACTTCACTCTGTATGACAGACTCTATGTCCATCTACCTCACTACAAATAACTCAATTTCATTTCTTTTTATGGCTGAGTAATATTCCATTATATATATGGGCCACATCTTTATCCATTCATCTGTCTGTGGACACTTAGGATCTTTGCATGTCCTCGCTATTGTAAATAGAGCTGCAAATGAACGTTGTGGTACATGATTCATTTTGAATTTTGGTTTTCTCAGAGTGTATGCCCAGTAGTGGGATTGCTGGGTCGTATGGTAGTTCTATTTGTAGTTTTTTAAGGAACCTCCATACTGTTCTCCATAGTGGCTGTGTCAATTTACATTCCCACCAACAGTGCAAGAGTGTTCCCTTTTCTCCACACCCTCTCCAGCATTTATTGTTTCTAGAGTTTTTGATGATGGCCATTCTGACTGGTGTGAGATGATATCTCATTGTAGTTTTGATTTGCATTTCTCTAATGATTAATGATGTTGAGCATTCTTTCATGTGTTTGCTGGCAATCTGTATATCTTCTGTGGAGAAATGTCTATTTAGGTCTTCTGCCCATTTTTGGATTGGGTTGTTTGTTTTTTTGTTATTGAGCTGCATGAGCTGCTTGTAAATTTTGGAGATTAATCCTTTTCAGTTGCTTCATTTGCAACTATTTTCTCCCATTCTGAGGGTTGTCTTTTTGTCTTGTTTTATGTTTTCCTTTGCTGTGCAAAAGCTTTTAAGTTTCATTAGGTCCCATTTGTTTATTTTTGTTTTTATTTCCATTTCTCTAGGAGGTGGATCAAAAAGGATCTTGCTGTGATTTATGTCATAGAGTGTTCTGCCTATGTTTTCCTCTAAGAGTTTGATAGTGTCTGGCCTTACATTTAGGTCTTTAATCCATTTTGAGTTTATTTTTGTGTATGGTATCAGGGAGTGTTCTAATTTCATTCTTTTACATGTAGCTGTCCAGTTTTCCCAGCACCGCTTATTGAAGAGGCTGTCTTTTCTCCACTGTATATTCTTGCCTCCTTTATTCAGTCTCTGTTTGATGGCTGCTAAACTGATCTTCCTTAATTCCCCATAGGAGACCAAGAGCTGAAAAAAAACAAACTCAATCTTGTAAATCAGTCTGTTCAGTTGTAGCTTCCTTCTCTTTTCTCTGTTTCCCCTTTCAAGGTTTTAGAAAAGCTATGGTTAGAGGGTCTAGTCTATCTTCATTGCGCATTGAAAAATTAGGGAAATGTCACTGCAAGTCCCTGTACATGCCACTGTTGTTATTTGGGGGGCTATATATTGAAGACATGAGTGGTGATGCAGGCAGGGATAAACCATCCAGGGATATGATCTCCCTTGTAGGGATTCTCATTTACACTGCCAACCTTGTAGTGATAGTGGGTTTCTTTCAAAAGGAGCTATGTAACAGAAATTTTAAAAATTGAGTCATAACACACCAAACAAAAATAATATTTTTAAAGATAAAACATTTCTAAAAATAGGATAAATCCTGAATACTAGAGCGGCTGGTTATTCTGGAAGAATGGTCTTCTTTCAAGGTAATCCTTTAATTCATTTTTTCATTACTTTATGTTTTACCAACAATAAAAATTAGGAAGAAGTATAATACCCCTACCAAAATTTCAGGGACAATGAGAATTTTGTTAATGATTTCACTTTGGGACAGCCTAGTGGTTGGTCTCTATTTACTCCAGTTTTCAAGGAGGAAAAGAAAAGAGTCCATTCTTCTGCTCTGCCCAGATTTCATGGTAATTCCTTCAAGTATTTATCAAGCAATTAATATATTCCAGGTACTTTTATCTTCAAGGCTCTGAAGATAAAATGTGAATAAGGCTGTTGCTACCCTTGTCTTCATAGAATTCATAGTGTAGTAAGGGAGACAGACAATAATCAAACAGTCAAAATGCAGAGTCTAGTGCTAGGATAGAGGATCTGAAGGATTTTGTTGAGGCACATAGCAGGGATGCCTAATTCTGTCTGGTGGATCAGGATAGGCTTCTTAGAGATATTATGATTTAAGCTGAAGACTGTTAGTATAGTTAGTAGCCAGGTGAAAAGGGGAAGGAGAGCAAGGATTTTCCTGGCAGAGTTGTAAGATGTGTGAAAGCCCAGAAGGGGGTGAAGAAGGGAATATCACAGCAAAACAAATGAAAGAAATTTGACAGGAGCATTCAATTTTTCTAACATAAGCTATGCAAGTAGCTAGTGGTAACTTTAATTAGATAATAGAGAAGTAGGTTCAAAGAACATTGCTTCAGTAATAGCTATGCTCAGATATATTCAACTTTTAGAAAATGAGCCTTTAACATTTAATCTTCTAGGTAGTTTTCACTATACTTATATATTTATTTTGCCTTTGAGTTGTGCTCTTTTTACCTCTTAAGCAAGGTGATGTGAATACTAGTAATGCCTCACATTTCTTGAGTAAGCAGTCTTATTTTCTTAGCCACATTTAAAAACTGAAAATGACAAATTCCTAAGAATACATCTAACCAAAGATATTCAAGACTACCATACTTAAACTATACAACATTGCTTAGAAAAGTTAAAGCAGACTTAAATTAAGGGAGGGATATGCCATGTTTATGGATCAGAAGACTCTACATTGTTAAGATGTCATTAACTCTCCAAATTGATCTTAATTGCAACACCAATCACAGTCCCAACAGGAAATTCACAGAATGGTTATAAACTTATATAGAAATACAAAAGACATAGAATAGCCAAGGTGATCTTAAAAAACAAGAACAAAGCTGGAAGACTTACATTTCTAGATATTAAGACTTATTATAAAGCTAAAGTAATTAGACAGTATGGTTTTGACTTAAGAATAATTCAGTGGGCCAATGGAACAGACTAAATAGTCCATAAAAAATGCACACATATATGGTCACCTGATTTATGTCAAAAGCATTACTGCAGGGCTTCCCTGGTGGCGCAGTGGTTGAGAATCCGCCTGCCGATGCAGGAGACATGGGTTCGTGCCCCGGTCCGGGAAGATCCCACATGCCTCGGAGCGGCTGGGCCCTTGAGCCACGGCTGCTGAGCCTGCGCGTCCGGAGCCTGTGCTCCGCAAAGAGAGAGGCCACAACAGTGAGAGACCCGCGTACCACAAAATAAAAATTAAAAAAAAAAAGATACCATTGAGAAAAAATAAAGACTGAAGAAGATATTTGCAATACATATATCCAAAAAGGGACTTAAAGAAGTTATATAAAGAAGTTATACAAGTCAAAAAGAAAAATATTAACTACCTAGTTGAAAATGGGCAAAAAATCTGAAAAGGCACTTGAAGTTATCAATATTGCCAATACAAATATGCAAAGGTACTTACATTAGTAACCATCAGGAAAGTGAAAATAAAAACACACCAAATGGGGCTTCCCTGGTGGCACAGTGTTTAAGAATCCCCCTGCCAATGCAGGGGACATGGGTTCGAGCTCTGGTCTGGGAAGATCCCACATGCCACGGAGCAACTAAGCCCGTGCACCACAACTACTGAGCCTGCGCTCTAGAGCCCGTGAGCCACAACTACTGAGCCCGAGTGCCACAACTACTGAAGCTCGCGCACCTAGAGCCCGTGCTCTGCAACAAGAGAAGCCACCCAATGAGAAGCCCGCACACCACAAAGAAGAGTAGCCCCCGCTCACCACAACTAGAGAAAGCCCGTGCACAGCAACGAAGACCCAACATAGCCAGAAACAAATAAATTAAATAAATAAAAAAAATTTTTAAACCCCAAGTGGCTACAATTAGAAGGACTGACAGTCACAAATATTAATGAGGATAGGGAGCAACTGGAACAATTATACATGGTGGTGGAAGTGTTAACTGATAGAAGCACTTTGGAAAACTATTTGGCGTTATCTACTAAAAATAGTATACTTCTGGGCAAACACCCAAGGAAAATGAGTGTTCATGTAAAATGCATATACAAGAATGTTCATAGCAGTGTTATTCATAATAGCCCCAAAGGGAAAACAAACCAAATGTCCATCAACAGTAAGATGGATAAATTGTGGTGTTATTCATTCACTAGGATACTACAGAGCAATGAAAAAGAATTAACTATTACTAGATTGCAATATATGAATGTATCTCCTGAGCATGATGTTGAGTGAAAGAAACTAGACATCACAGAATATGTAATATATGCTTTCCTTTATGTGAAGTTCAAAATCAGGCAAAACTAATCCATGGTGATAGAGGTCAAAATATTCTGTTTTTGAGGAGGTATTGCCCAAAGTGGAACACAAAGGAGCCTATTGGAGCGCTGAAAATGTTCTATATATTGTTCTGGGTGGTACTCATATGGGGGTATTCATATTTAAAAGTATATGGAGCTATTAGCTTCATATATTGAACTATCAGCTATACCTCAGTAAAATAGTAAAAAAAAAAAAAGCTGAAATTAAGGAGTTTGGGGAGAGGAAGAGAAGAATAGAAGCACAGAGCATACCTGAAAGAAAGCACAGACTGAAATGAATTTTAGTGACAATTATTTATAGGCACTTTAAAAATAAAAGGACCATTTTAATGAGGGATGTCTTTTTTGTTTACATATCCTACTTTCTAATTTCCTCACCATTTCAAGCAAATGTCTTCCAGCCCTAAATATCAAGAGACCTCTTTTATATAAAAATATGAAAAAGGACTCTCTCCCATTCCAAGGAACATATATTAAGCATTTGGGAGCTAGTTTGGGTAACTTGGGCTAAGAGCATCAGAAGTTCACCAGAGCATCATCTAAGGCTTCTCAGTTCTAATGATAAAAAAAGCATTGAAGAATTTTCCAGCAATTTCAGTGTTTTCAAATTCACCCCCCAACACTTAGCACACTCCCCCCAGCCCCACCATGGTTGCTTTAACACATTTCTTTAAAAATTCAGTGGCACTAAAATGAATTTTTGAACACTTTAGTAATTACCTGATATTATTGATGACATTCTTGTTGACGATCAAAATAGTAATGGAAATAACATATCTTTGGATAGCTGACAGTTGTTTATGGGACTAATAGACTTTAACCTGCTTCCAACATTGTTTCTAGCATCTTGGCATTTAACTAACCTTTTCTTAAAGCCGTGCCTATATTAGGTAGAATAGCCTAGGCTAGGCTGTGGTACAAAGAAACACTCCAAATTCCATAATTCCATGGCTTAAGCCAATAGAAGCGTTTTTTGGTTTTGTTTTTGCTCACCAAATAGTACTGGGCAGGTGTCCAGGTTTCTGGAATGGCTCTTCCTCCAAGTCGTTTAGGGACCAGGCTGACAGCAGCTTTGCAGTCCTTAGGTATGTCTCCAGTGTCCCCTAGATGTGGACATCCCAGTCATCCCAAAAGGAGACAGAGCCTGCAGGAGCACATGTAGAAAGGCTTTAGGCCAAGCCTGGAGATGGTGCGTGTTACCTGTGCTCACATGCTGCTGGAGAGAACTTTGTCCCATGGCCACACCTATTTTGAGGGGAGACTGGAAACTGTAGAAGGGCACATGCATACTGATGGACAGCTGGCAGCCTGAGCCACAAGAGCACTTGCCCATCAACTGAAAATCTGAGATGTTCTCAGGCCTATAACAAAAGGAATCACCATTGACCACTGACACAAAATGCTAATGAATTAGGTGTGTACAAAGAACACAAAACCCAAGTTTTCCAGAAGAGCTGACCTAGAAAAAATTGGAATGAGGTGATTTCCAGCAGGAAGGAGCAAAGAAATGCTACAGAAATATGTCAGATCTCAACACAGAAAATGTTTTAAAGATTTAGACTGATGGGAAATTAAAGGAGCTGGACCAGCTCCCTTCTTGGCATACAATTACTGTGACAATGTCTTCTTCTTAAGTACACATGCGCGCGCGCGCACACACACACACACACACACACACACACACATATACACACCCCCAAAGGGAGAGAATGTCAGTCATCCGACTATAAAAGTAGAAGCTACAGACCCAAAGCGTGTGATGGTATATATTACTATGCACCAGGTTAAAAACAATTTATTTGACTAGCATTTTTAGCTCCTACTATCAGTACCAGGGTAACATAATCAAGATATGGTCCCTGCCACAAGCTCCCTGCAGAATATAGAAGAATATAGTCAATTTAAATGACAATGACCATGCAATGTGATGTGTCCTGTGAGATAGTAGAGATGTATAATAAGGTGCCATCGGGGCCCCCAAAGAGGAGCATCTGCAGTCAGACTTGGGGATCCAACTGTGCTTTCTAGAAGAGGTGGCACAAGCTGGATTGGGAAGTGCCAAGAAAGGAGAAGAAATATGACCTCAATGGGAACAACATGTGAAGAGGAAGAGGATGAAACCACTTTATGAGTTGAGAGATCACACTGGGAGAAACGAACAAGTTGGAAGGTTTGCTGGAGAAAAGAATGAGAAAGAGAGAGAGAGGGAAGGATCTGAGGCAGATCACAAAGGATATGTATGCCGGTTACAGAGCCTGGGTTCACCCTCGATGTTCTGGGGAACCAGTGACAGTATTGTTCTTGAGATGGTCTTTCCAGGTTGCCCTGAACTCCCGGGTCCACCACACTTTGGAACTCAAGGGCAGCAAAATGTCTACAGAGGGAGAGGATATTGACCTTTTTCCCTTTTCACTTTATCCAGGACCTACAACAGAGTGAATTAACACAACCCCTCAAGCAAGGTAGTTCTTAGCACATCAGTTCACCTATCGATTTAGGAGTTGATTTGTGTTTCTGAGTTATGATTACTTACAGAATCATCAATAAGTATAATAAAAATATACTGTAATATGAAGTACAAGCAGGTTTTAGCTTAGGCAGACAAGAGACGCAGGCGAACTTGCCAGCCTTCACATGGCACATAGACATGAATAAATGATCCATAAAACAGTAGTGAAAAGAAAAGGAATAATGACATATGTTTAAAACCTCAATAAAATACAAAAATATCAGTGGGATAAAGAAACAGTAATATAGCCTTTTACTGTCTCCTGAAGTGTGTGCTTTTCAGATTAGTGAGAAATTGATAAAGGCGGGTGTCCTGGGTTCTGTCTTGTGACCTGAGTTAATACTTCCACTAATGACCTGAAAGAGGAAGTGAAGCCAGTCGGTTAAATTTTCTGATGACAGAATTGCTTTCTTAAGTTAAAAACAGAAAACAGAAAAAAAAAAAAATTCACCAGCTGAGCAAACATTAAGACACTTGGGATTATACAGCAGAAACTACACACCACTGTAAAGCAGTCATACTCCAATAAAGATGTTAAAAACAAACAAACAAAAAAGACACTTGGGGCAGTGTTATAGCTAACTAATCTGAACTATATCGGCATATCGCAAATAACATAACTGTGAATCATTTTAATCATATTTATTTCAACTTGGCAAGGGCTTGAGAATAGAAAACCTTTTACTCTTTGATCCTATGTGAATGAATGTATTGCATAGTGAGTCATGGTTTGTATTTTAAAACAAGAAGCCAGAATCACAAACTTTTAACATGTTAGATTATTTTGATGTAATGAGTTGACAAGCTGACAAGGAAAAAAGAGTAGTAGGTGAAGTGCTGACATCGCATTTTGGGTAATATACAGTTAACCTCACTGGTTTGAGATTTGCTACAATTAGGAAAGCAAAGTGATTTGGAGAAATGTGCATGGACTTTCACATCCTGCCCCTCCCCTGCTCTCAAGTAAGCTTGGGTGAGTTACTTAATGGTTCTGAAAACCAGCTTCCTTCTCTGTGAAACAGAAACAAAATTATGGTGTAGGAGTGTTGTGAGAATCAAATGAGAATATGTGCATGTGTATTATACCTGATTAGGTATAGTGAGTGGTGGTGATAGTGGTTGAAGAAGAGGGATGGTGTCTGGGAAAGTCTAACTGTAATTGAGCAAACAGAACATGTTATACATACTACATAGTGGGAGGACAAGGCCTGATGGTTCACTCCTGGTGTCCTCTCTTTATTCATTTGTTGTTTTCTTTACCTGCTGCCTGGAGGCATGTAGACTTAGCCTTATAAAATTGAATAGTGTAATTCCACCCTCATGCAGCTTAGAGTCCAGAGGGTAGCTGGGCCTACATGGGAGCAGGTAGCAATTACCATAGTTTTGGGCCCTAAGCCAGTTTGCAAAGTGCCTTGATTATAGAGAGGAAGAAGCTGTTAACTCAGCTGAGGAGCATTACAGGAAAAGATTCTCAAAGGAGAAAACCTTTGAGTGGAAACCATAAGTGTGAGCACTGAGTTGCCATGTGCACAACAAGGGGAAGAGGGCTTTCCAGGCAGAGGAATCTTGCAGAAGGTGGGGGGGTGGGTTTGTCTTGGTGTAGCTGGAGAACAGCAGCTCCGTATGCCCAGATCACATGGTGCCTGGGAGGTGATGTGGGAGAGGAGGCAGATGGGCTGCAGGCTGGCAGGCAGGGTATGGGTGTGGAGTCTGTGTTTTATACAAGACAAGACAGCATCCAACCGAGGCCACGTCCTTACCTTTCTACTTACCAGCTGCTTGGTTTTAGGCAAATTACTTTGGACCTCAGTTTTTTCTTCTATGCAAATGAGGATAATTTTGCCTACTTTAAAGAACTGCAGTATGAAGCATTTGTAAAACACTGCCCTCCGGAAGTGTTCACTCCTTTTTCTTCTCACCCAACCTGGAACACATGATTAGGTGAAATTTTTAAAAAGGAGCGTTAAAACTCTCTTCCCTGGAAATTCGAAAGAGTGTAGACTGTGGTATGTATCTCTACTTCTCCTGAATCTTTTTTTTTTTAATGTCCCTGCCACTCTCTCACTTCATCACATCTTACCCTTACCCTTCCCCATATCCTCAAGTCCATGCTCTAGTAGGTCTGTGTTTTATTCCTGTCCTATCACTAATCTCTTCATGACATTTTTTTTCTTAGATTCCATATATATGTGTTAGCATACGGTATTTGTTTTTATCCTTCTGACTTACTTCACTCTGTATGACAGACTCCAGGTCTATCCACCTCATTACAAATAACTCAGTTTCATTTCTTTTTATGGCTGAGTAATATTCCATTGTATATATGTGCCACATCTTCTTTATCCATTCATCTGTTGATGGACACTTAGGTTGCTTCCATGTCCTGGCTATCGTAAATTGAGCTGCAATGAACATTTTGGTACATGTCTCTTTTTGAATTATGGTTTTCTCAGGGTATATGCCCAGTAGTGGGATTGCAGGGTCCTATGGTAGTTCTTTGTAGTTTTTTAAGGAACCTCCATACTGTTCTCCATAGTGGCTGTATCAATTTACATTCCCACCAGCAGTGCAAGAGTGTTCCCTTTTCTCCACACCCTCTCCAGCATTTATTGTTTCTAGAGTTTTTGATGATGGCCAATCTTCATTGAGATAACTACTTGATGAAAGCATTCATCCAGTACTTTATACATTCCTAGTACAATATTTTATACAATATTTTATACATTTGTATATAAAATACACAATATTTTATACATTCCTCTTACAATAATTTATACATTCCTAGTACAATATTTTATACAATATTTTATTCATCACCCTGAGGCATTGGTGTGCTCCACTCTCCTAGGTAACTTTTATACTCATGATCAGAACCTGTTATAAACTTGAACTTGTGAAGAGTAGAGTAGGGAAGAAATTGGCTTTTTTTTTCCTATTAGTATCTGAAAATGAGTATCTGAATGAAAGTGTTCGTATAAATGAGTTGAGATTATGTCAGCCACATGTGTGCCTGTCCTAATTACACAGGTGGATCCAAAATTGTTGTCTTGAATTAAGTTTTATTAATTCATGTAAAGGGAATGCTAGCTAAAAGATTCAATTTTATCTGTAATTTCAGCAGTAATGAAAAACCTTAAAATTATCACTGCTTATTTATTATCCTGAATTGTTAAAGTTCAAACTGCATGCTTAAGAGGAAATGAAGTAAGATGACAACCACATCTTCCTTGTTTTTGGCAAAATACTGCTTATTAACCATCACAGCTGCAGCATTAAACAGGTTCAGAGCTTCCTCAACTTACATTGGTATTATGCCCGAATAAAATCATCATAAGTCGAAAATATCATAAGTTGAAAATGCATTTGATACACCTAACCTACCTAACATCATAGCTTAGCCTACCCTACCTTAAACGTAACTAAAGCATATAACTTATGACCACAGTTCCTTGAACAAGCCAAGCACACAGCAGCCCTGATGCCTTTGCATTCACCATTCTTTGGGCTCAGAATGCTCCACTCCCACCCCACCCCCAACCCCATATCAGCATGGTTTGCTTCCTCACTTTCTCCAAATCTCTGGTCCAAAATCACCTCTCAGGAAGCTTTTCCCAGATTATTCCATTTAAAACAGACTCCTCTATCACCCCTCCCAAACCCTGCAAATATATCTTTCCTTTGCTGCTTTATTTTCACCATCTAACAAACAATAGATTTACTTTTGTTGTTTATTGTCCACTTTTACCCAGTAGAATGTAACCATCATGAAAGCAGAGACTTTATCCTGCTTATGCTCAGCACCTAGAACCGTAGGTGCTCAGTAATATTTCTTGGGAGGAAAGAAGGGACTTAGAAGTAAGAGTGATATCAGGAAGGCTAAAACTTGGAATGACTGAGGTTTATGAAACATCCTAATAACAACAAAACTGTTGTGAGTGTGAAGACAGGCCCACTGTTAGGAACAGATGGTTTAATATATTATGTATTTCTTCTTCATTAATAAATTTGAATGGTTCAATAATGAGTAACTTTCCCTCATCGACTACTAGGTCAGTATAGTTTGATAGGAAAGTCAGGATAAATGTTTGGTTCTTTGTCAAAATATTGAGTTGGTTCACTGGCATTCTCTACAGGTGCCCAAAGAGGTTTTTTGGTATTCAGTTAATTTGTTCATTTCCTTGTTTTTAAGTATCATTATGAACTCAGAGATTTGAATATATTGGATGTGTTTTAATTGTTGCTGATAATACTTTATTGATGTTCAAATTGTCTCATCGTCAGCTAGTGAGAGCCTCTTCAGGTTGACTCCTGAATCCTTTTGACATGACCCTGACAGTGGTCTTCTTTGCTTTCTTATACAGCATAATGTTTCAGGGTCATCTTATATGTTTCCTGCCCTAACCCTGGAATCAGCCATTTCAACAAGGAACCCTGGTTCCTTTAAGAGAGATACGATAGTTAGAGACCGTGATCTGGGTGCTAGGGGTGCTCATTGCTTCTGAGTTAGCCATTATATTTAGACCTTTACTGTGGACAGAGCTAGAAAATAATTTTGGATGATTTAATTTTTTTTTAATTTATTTATTTTTGGCTGTGTTGGGTCTTCGTTTCTGCACAAGGGCTTTATCTAGTTGCAACAAGCGGGGGCCACTCTTCATCGCGGTGCGTGGGCCTCTCACTATCGCGGCCTCTCTTGTTGCGGAGCACAGGCTCCAGACGCACAGGCTCAGTAGTTGTGGCTCACGGGCCTAGTTGCTCCGCGGCATGTGGGATCCTCTCAGACCAGGGCTCAAACCCGTGTCCCCTGCATTCGCAGGCAGATTCTCAACCACTGTGCCACCAGGGAAGCCCTGAATGATTTAATTTTAATGGCAAAAGCAAAGAAAGCAGAACTATTAAGCTCCTATTATACTTTCTCCTTCATTAAGGGAGGTGGTATTAAAACTGGAAAGGATAGAAAGGCCCTCTTGAGGAAAACCTGAGGCTCAGTCCATGAAAGGGGCTAATGTGTATTAGTTGTATTTAAATAAATTAGTCACCAGACTTAGATAAATTATGTCCCAGAAAGAACTCATGTATCCAAGCACAGAAATACTGTCAGTAAGGTTTGAGAAATTAGAGATGCCAGAAATAATATAACAAGCAAATATTGTCCTATTTTAAAAGAGAATTTTTAAAACTCAAAAATTTAATATACTTTGATTCTTAATCAAATCCAGAAGTGATTACTATATAGGTGGTTTTTAAGGAACTTGGGGGAAAAAAATGGGATTATCCTGAAGCAGAGTGGATTCACTTTAACACCAGACTAACTCCAATTCCTCTTACTGGTAATATTTTTTAAGTCTCATATAGTTCTCTATAGATAAAATGGAGAAAAGTGAGTTAGAGATTGGATTTTTAAAAAAGCAAGATGGATACTGTATGCTAACACATATATATGGAATCTAAGAAAAAAAGTGTCATTAAGAGCCTAGGGGTAGGACAGGAATAAAATACAGACCTACTAGAGCATGGACTGGAGGATATGGGGAGGGGGAAGGGTAAGCTGTGGCGAAGGGAGAGAGTGGCATGGACATATATACACTACCAAACGTAGGGTGGATAGCTAGTGGGAAGCAGCCGAATGGCACAGGGAGACCAGCTAGGTGGTTTGTGACCACCTAGAGGGGTGGGATAGGGAGGGTGGAAGGGAGGGAGATGCAAGAGGGAAGCAATATGGGAACATATGTATATGTATAACTGATTCACTTTGTTGTAAAGCAGAAACTAACACTCCATTGTAAAGCAATTATACTCCAATAAAGATGTTAAAAAAAAAAAGATGGAGCTGAGAATAGTCTCAGTACTCACTTTAAAGATAAAGATATAGCTAGATTAAAAGTAAACGGATACAGTAATATATGGCCTATAAATCCTGATCAAAAGAAATCTGAAGTGGCCACATTAACATTAGACAAAATAGACTTCAGAACAAGGACTATTAAGAGAAATAAATATAATCTTGACTAAATGTGGTTACCCGAGGAATGGAGGTCAATTTAAAATCAGTCAATGTAATTTACTAGGTGAATAGACCAAAAGCAAACCATATGATCATCTCAATGGATCCAGAAAAAGCATTTGATAAAATTCAATATCCATTCCTGATAAAAATTCTCCTAAAAATAGGAGTAGAAGAGAATATCTTCAACTGATAATGGGCATATATGAGAAACATACAGCTAACATCATACTTAATTATGAAAGACTAAACACTTCCCCCCTGAGATAAGGAATAAGGCAAGTATGTTTGCTCATATCAACTTCTAGTCAACATTATCCTGTCCAGTTCAAGGCAAGAAAAGTAAATAAAGACATACAAATGGAAAGGAAGAAGTTAAACTGTCTATATTCTCAGACAACATGATATATGTACATAGATCTGTCTACATAGATATATTATAGAGAGGGAAAATCCTGAAAAATCTTTCAGAAAAAGCTTTTAAAACTAATCATTGAATTTAACAAGGTCACAGGATATAAGATCAAATTACAAAAATTAATCCATATTTCTAGTAATGAACAATTAGAACTTGAAATTTATAAAAATTAGAATAGCATCAAAAATGTGAAATACTTTGCAATAAATTTAACAAAACGTGCAAAATCTGTGCACTAACATCTGAAAAACAAAATGTTAAAAGAATGTTAAAGATCCAGTAAATGAAAAGATATACTATGTTCATTGGTCTGAAGATATTGTTAAGATGTCAATTCCCAGTAAATCTGTAGCTTCAGTGCAGTGCTAATCAACATCCTGAAGGCTTTTTTGAAGAAATTGTCAAGCTAGCCCTAAGATATGTGTAGGAATACGAAGAACCTAGAATAACTAAAACAATTCTGAAAAAAATTGTAGGACTTATACTACCTGACTTAAGGACTCATTATAATGCTACAGTAATCAAGACAGCATGGTATTAGTATAAGGATAAACATATACATCAAAATTATAGAATAGGGAGTCCAGAAATAGACCCACACATATAATGGCTTGTTGATTTTTGCCAAAAGTGCCAACCAAGGCAATACCAAGGGCAGTTGGACAGTTTTTCAACACATGGAACAGTTGGATATCCACATGTGGGGAAAACAAAATCAACCTATACCCATACCTCATACCATACAAAAATTAACTTGAAATGGATTATAGATCTAAATGTAATAGCTGAAAATACAAAATTTCTGGAAGAAAAAGCACAGGAAAAAATCTTTGTGACCTTGAGTTAGGGAATGTTTTGGTAAAAAAAGGCACAAAAAGAGAAACTAGATAAAAGAAAAATTTGGTAAATTAGATGCCATCAAAATTTTAAATGTTTTATCTTCAAAAGGCACTTTTAAGAAAATTAAAGGCAAGTTTCAGGTTTAAAGGAAATGTTTTCAAACTTATGTCTGATAATGGATTTATATTATCCATACAGAGAACTCATAACTCAGTAATAAAAAGACAAACCTAATTTTTAAAAATAGGCAAAAGATTTGAATAAGCACATTACTAAAGGTATATAAGTGGCAAATAAGACATAAAAAGAATTTCAACATCTTTAGTCATTAGAGAAATGCAAATTAAAATTATAATAACTATGACTACACATCCACTAGAACGGATAGAACTTAAAAGGCTGAAAATACCAAGTGTTAAAGAAGATATGGAGCAAATTGAATTTGGATTCATTGTTGGTAGGAATGCAAAATGATATAGTTACTTTGGAAAACAGTTTGGCAGTTTCTTATAAAAGTGAATTTACAGTTACTGTATGATCTAGGAATCCTATTCCTATTTGCCCAAGAGGAATTAAAAGCATGTCTACACAAAAACTTATGCTCAGATGTTTTATTCAAAATAGTCTAAAATTGGAAACAACCCAAATGAGTATACAAATTGCGCTGTATCCATACAATTAAATACTACTCAGAAATAAGAAAGCACACACTGTAAATACATGTAACAACATTGATCTCCAGGGGGTTATGCTGAGTGAAAGAGTCCAGTCATAAAAAAAAAACTAGACTACATTGATATGAAACTCTAGAAAAGACTAATCTGTAGTGACAGAAAGCAGATTAGTAGTTGGCAGAGGTTGGGACTTGAGGGAAGGAATTGACTGCGGTGGGAACTTTAAGGAGTGATAGAAATGTTCCATATCATAGTTCTGATGGTAGTTGCATGATTGTATACATTTGTCCAAGAACTCATCGAGATGTACACCTAAAATTCAATCTTACCTCATAAATAAAGCTGATTAAAAGTAATGAAGGGTAAGCTGGGGCGAAGTGAGAGAGTGGCATGGACATATATACACTACCAAACATAAAATAGATAGCTAGTGGGAAGCAGCCGCATAGCACAGGGAGATCAACTTGGTGCTTTGTGACCACCTAGAGGGGTGAGATAGGGAGGATGGGAGGGAGACACAAGAGGGAGGAGATATGGGAACATATGTATATGTATAGCTGATTCACTTTGTTATACAGCAGAAGCTAACACACCATTGTAAAGCAATTATACTCCAATAAAAATGTTTTTAAAAAAGTAATGTTTACCCTATTAAAAACTTAATTAAACCTTAAAAAAGAAATAATGATGATGATGGTGGTGGTGGTGATGCTAGTGGTAGTAACAGGGCTGGCATCAGCTTCTAGGCACAGAATGAAACAGATACCCTCTTTGCATATTTTTCCTCTAGAAATCAGGGAATCCACTGTCCACTGTGCACCTAAGGGAATTTGATGCACTGGTTTCTTTTCACTTTGAGGAGTCTGAGCTAAAGAGCCTTAGATTGCTGATAGAAGCACTATTCAGGCTATGTAGCTTGGGAGTCTCCCTATGCCTACATCTAAATTGATAAGTCCAGCATAGTCGATTTCAGGTAACTGAAATGGTACCTGCACCTATTGTGCATGTCATAGACTTGGAACACTGTGAGTTACATGGTCAATGGTAGGTCACTTACCCTGTGTCCCATGGATTAATGTAAAGAGCATCAATGAGAGAACCAAACACACCTGAGTTTGATTCTCATTTTTATATATTAGTTAAGTATCTAAGTCGTGATTTCTTCTTCTGTAAAACAGGGATTTCCCCCCTAAAAAACGTATTGCATGTAATAGGTGGTATATGAAATATGGGAAGGGTTCTCTGCTTAAATAAATCTTAGAAACCCTGGAATAATCAAAGTTTAAAAAGGATCCTTATCATAGAACCTTTCATATGAATTTCCAAGAAGGCAAAAGTGAGCAGCCTTTATTAGTGCTTGGTTCCGCATAGCAGAAACTTGAATCAATTGAGGCAAAGGGAGAAATCTCATGTGACCACAGAAAGGACATTCGGGATCCAGGAATTTGAATGCCGCTAGGACTGTCTCTTCTATGCTTTTCTCTATATATCACCTTTATTCTCTCAGACCAATTTTCTTCATACCACAGGAAATTCAAATGCCGCGACTTCCTGCCCTTGGTGCAGGAAGTCCCTAGAAAAGGATTGAGACTTATTTTCTCTAGTTCCAAGTTAAAAAATCCTGAGGAAGGGCTCTGATTCGTCCAGCTTGAACCAAATGCCTTTCCCTGAATCAGGCGTCCATGGTGCCTTGTGACTGACTCAACTTGGGTTAAGGTGCTCATCCCCGGGCCAGTCAGTAGGAGTGGAGGGGTGGTCCATAAAAGAGCATACCAACAACCCCCATTTAAGCCACATTATTAGAATAAAGAAAAGGAACATTTTTGAAAGCAGGGTGAGGGTTTTGTTAAGGGAAGACCAAAAATAGATAGCTCCTGAAGTCTACACGTGGCTGCCCCCACACATGCATGGTGCACACCCAGTCACTTATACATACTTCTGTGCGTAATACAATGTCAGAATTGCTCCTGCCATCAGTGGATAAGTATGGGATAAATCAGGTCCAGTAAAATGACTCAGCAAGATGTTTGATCATCTGACCCTCTAGAGGTCTTAGTATGTTGGCCTCAGAAAAACAATCTTCTTTTAATGAAGCCAAATATCTGACCTTCTGTTTTCCAAGTGACTTCAGATAGGCTAGACTTTCTCTTGTGGCACCTTTCTAAAAGTCAAAAGAAGTAATTCGTATATTCTCTGATCTTAAAATTTTTCTCTGAATGCAGGATGCATAGTTAGGGGTGAATAGATCAAGTTAATTAGGGAGGAGTATTGAGAACTGGTTGAGAAAGCAAGTCAAGAATCCTGATGTGGTCTGAGGTGTCTACAAGAACTGACATGAGTAGAATCACCTGGTGGAAAAGGAAAATTAGACAGTGATACTGGGCTTGGGGTGGTCAGATACATAGGAGTCATCCTCTATACCCCCAACATCTAACCCCTCACCAGGTCCAGTGTGTTTTACCTACTAGATATCTCTCCAATCAGAGCTTTCTTTTCCATATCTAGCATCACTACCCAAGTTTAAAGCTACCATCATCTCTCCCCTTGACTCTAGCTCTATCCTCATCTATTCTCATCTCCCTCCAATCCATCCACACACTGCAATGAGTGATCTTTTCAAACTGAAAATAGGGTTCTATCTCTTCCTTGCTTCAAAGACTCCAATGTTTTTCCACTGCTTCTAGGATAAAAACTAAAATCCTGAGCATACCTCCAAGGCCCTGAGATATGCCCCAGCCCACCTCTCTTGCCTCATCTCATACCACCTTTCTGTTTGCTCTCAGCAATCCAGCTGCACTAGCTTTCTGGGGCCTGTCTTATTGCCCTGTACCCCAGGGCCTTTGCACATCCTCCTCCCCCTGCTGGAGCTCTCTCTCCTTGCACAATTAACCATGCTCAGTCCTTCAGAAGAGAGCTTGAGCACCACTTCCCAGAACATACTCTAGTTCAGATTTCTTGGTAAATCATTCTTATGGAACTGTGTGGCTTTCCTTCTAATCATCTCACTCAGCTTGTAGTTATTTCCTCACTGCTATGAAAATGCCCACTGGACTGTCATCATGAGGCCTCCATTTTGCTCACTGTTATCGGCACATGGAAGATACTCAGTATATATTTACTAAGTGAATGGATAGAAGGAGAGAGACAAATCCATCTTATAGAAGACAATGTAAAAGTAAGAGTAAGATGGGGGGTGTGGCTTTATTTTACTTTTAAAGGAAAGAAAACACTAGGAAAAAAATGCAAAGCTACTCTCAAATTATTTGGTTGTGTAGTAATATGAAGACTTTTCCCACTAAATGGAGAAGCCAGATTGTACTGAGTACGAATAGCTTTGGCTTCATCATATGTAGTTCAAGTTGGGGCTAAGAGGTAGAATTTCAGGTTAGGACGAGTAAGTACAGAGAAGTGCCCTGTAGTTTTGGCACACAAGACATTACTCCTTTCTCTGGTGAATTGAATTTCTGCAGCCTTGGGAAGGCAGGACCCATGCTAAAAAGGGTCAAATATATGTGATCATTTCCTAGAGCTTGGAGAATAAGAGAACAAAGCTGGGGCAACAGGAGTAAAATTAAGAAATAAAGAAAGATACATTTATTTGAAGATTTTTTTAAAGAACCTTGAAAACTACAGGAGCTCCTCAAGATGTTTCTGTAATTGAATATAATTTATTTGGGATTGAAAGGAATAATAATCAAAACATTTTTTACTTAAGTGCATCTGGAAGCACATGAAATTAGACTCTTGATGTGTCCTTGGTGTTTTGTCCTCGGGCTGCAGACTGGAAATGTGTTTTAGAGAACAGACATGGAGCACAAAATATTAAATGAACTTTGCCGTATTCAAAATGCCCAACAGTGTAACATCCTCCTTGTTTGGCAGGGAAAGGGCTCAACATTTGGCAACTCAGCAGTGCATTAAGTATTTTAATAATCATTGTTGACACACAAAGCATATGGCCTTTCAGAACTCACTGAGTCAAGTGCTGAAGTCGTCTTCTAGGTTTCTAAAATTACTTTTCAAAATTCAAACAAAATTAAATTAGGGCACATTTCAACGTATGTTAATTCATGAGCTCTGTGTTATAAGCAAGGGAATTAAGTTTTCTTGTAGGATAAAAGAATATCTATAAACAAATTAAGTTTTCTTCTAGGATAAAAGAATATCTATGTGTAACTGATTATGTTAATGTAAAGGAAAAAGCAAAATTCACATCCCTACAGAAAAGTAATTTGTATTTATTTAGAAAACTCTAGAACCTCTGCATAAGCAGGCCAGCCTCATGGCTACCTTGTATTTACTACGTACTCCTATTCATGCCTTAAGACTCACCTCAGATATCCCGCCATCTCAGAAGCCTTCATTGCCCCTTACTTACCGTTTATATCAGTTATGTATATGGCCCCAATAATGCTATGAAATAAGCAACTGTAACACTCAATGGCTTAAAACAATAAGCATTTCTTATTGCTCACAAGTCTGTGGGTTCGCACAGCAATTCTGGTCTCTGCTGGGCTCACCCGTGAGCTGTGGGGAGGGGAGAGGCTCTGCTGACCATGGCTGGCCTCCTTCACATGTCTGGGCATCAGCTTGCCAAAGGCTGATCTGGGACCACTGGGCTCTCCTCCTCGTGTCTCTTGCATGCACAAGCCTCAGCACCTCTCCACTGGCCAGCCCAGGCACATTCTCAGGTTGACCTGGGCATGTTCTCTTGGCAGTCTCGGAGAAGGGAGGGAGAAAGTGTAAGCATGCTAGCATTTTTTTCCCCAAGCTTCCAGTTTCATCACATTTGGCCCATTGAGCAAAGCAAGTCACATACCAAGCCCAGTGTCAGAGTGGGAGGAGACTACAATGTTACAGGGCTAAGGGTGTGGATACTAGAAAGCCTGTAGTTGGGGTTTTAATGACATTGATCAACACCCCTGCCCATGCCACCCCCCCAGCATTAATCATTCCCTTGTCTGTGCTACCTCTGTCTTCACTCTTAGTTCTGTTGTTTAACTTTTCCCATTGTATTATAATATAGTTGCTAACTTATCTGTCTTCTCTAAAAGGCTAAGGGGTCCTTGGTCCTCTGTGCATTCATTCTAAGTATTTATTGACCACCTGCTATGTGTCTCATTCCTTTACAGACCTCCCAGCTCTGAGCACTGGTCCTGACACATAATAGGTGCTCACACTCACTAAGCATGTGTTGAATGAATGCATACATGAAAGCTCACACATGTATTTATCTCTTTCCCCTTCAGAAGGAAAGGGTAAAGACAGATGCCTTTCAGGATCCCAGTTGAGGAGTTCTTCCTGGCTCGAGCAACTGGTGAACCAGTGGGGACCTGCAGTGAAACTCTCAGCTGCTTAAACTTCTTGCCCTCTACACTCTTCCACTTCTCCCTTCAGGAACTTGGGTTTTCTCTTTTGTATCATCCCTATTCCTCTCAAAGGAGGGCAGAAAATCACTGAACTTAACACATCCCAACTTTTTTTATAGTCTGCATGCCCCAGTAGCTTTCCCTAGCGTCTCTCCACTCCACAGTGAGGAATGATCGAGTTCTGGGATTTATTTAAGCTCAGAATGTGCTTTGAGAGGAGCTGGATGGCTTCATTTGCTGGTTTTCCAAGCTCTGTAGATTTAGGAATACAGAGGAATTCTTAGGAAATGCTTTACACAGCTACAGAAACAAGACCTTATTCATATAGGGTATTAATTCTGTCAATATGGTATTAAATGTACTGCCTGATTACTTTCCAGTTCCGTAGAAGCCTACAGGAAAAGTTGTGCTTCTGGGTAGAATCGTAATTTTGAGCTTCTTGATTTTGCAATGGTTAGTGGAAGTCGTTTGGGGCAGCAGAAGAGCGTGGCTTTGGAGTCAGGCAGGCTAATCTAGAATGCCAGCCCTGCCTGTCAGTTACTTCCCCTGATGAAGCCTCTTACCCTCAGCCATCAGAGTGCAATAACAGAGGCTAACAGAGAATAAAGCTGGCATGTGATGAGTGAATTGTATTAATTGTTCACTTCTGTCAATTGTATAATATTAATTTAGAATTATATCCATTGTTGAATTGTTTTGATTGTTAAATTGTTACAAATGATAACAATTGTGTCAATTGCTACTATTACTGTATAATACCCTATAATTTTAAAAGCTGTGAATATAAATCATTAGTGGTAAAATTAATATATTTTAAATCAAATAATCTTCATGTTTATTTTTATTAAAAAATAAAACTATCACTTTTTTTCTGCCGCGGTCTCTCCCGTTGCGGAGCACAGGCTCCGGACGCACAGGCTCAGCGGCCATGGCTCACGGGCCCAGCCGCTCCGCGGCATGTGGTATCCTCCCGGACTGGGGCACGAACCCGCGTCTCCTGCATCGGCAGGTGGACTCTCAACCACTGCGCCACCAGGGAAGCCCAAAACTATCACTTTTAAGACTACTTTAAAGGTTTACTTTAAAATGGTACTCAGGTACTTTACCTTTAGAAATGGTCTGGAAATTTTCTTGATTCAGTCACCAAATATATATTCAGCACCTGCTTTGTACCAGGTCACCAGGTGCCTATCATATAATGGTGATCAAGGTAGACATTGTCCTCGAGTCCCCAGAGATACCCACCCGAGGTATCCTGTGATGAAAGAGCTACCATTAATGAGTCAGCATTATTCCCAGCTCCCAGTTACCTACGTGGTAACTACAACTGCATGAATTATCTGAGATAAATTAATATGTGACTCCCTTTCCCTGGTTAAAATAGGATATAGTGATGCTTCAGGTTAGAGGAAGGGGGAATTTTGATTCCACTATTTTTGATGTAGCTGTATTAAATTTTAAAACTTTCTGTATTATTATTAAATAATATGTAGAATAACATTTCTGAATCTTCCTGACCTTCCCTCCATCCCTGAATTACTGCACGGCTTAGGGATGGATGGAGGATTGCTGGTGTGCATATGCAATAATAAAAAGTTGAGAGTTTGTCAGTGGGGATAGTTTTTTAGGCTGTGTCACAATTTCCTAGATTGGATCTTGGAACAGAAAAAAAAACGACATTAGTGGAAAATCTGGTGAAATTTGAGTAACATCTGTTGTTTAGTTAATAGGATTGTATCAGTATTAATTTCACATTTTTAACAAATGTATCATGCTATGTAAGATGTTAACATTAGGGGAAGGAGAGTGAAGAGTATATGGGGAAGTCAGCTTCAAAGAACCATAGGAAAACAGTAAGGCATATATTATCCCCTTACCACCCTGCGTGTTTCCAGACTTCTTCCCGCTATGGTCAGTTTGTGAATGCCTTGAGAGGAGAGGAGTTCTACCATTCGACTGAGAAAAATACTAGGATGGTAAGTCTGCTATAAAATCATGATATACAGTACTGTCGTTTAGGTCCTTTGGAAGTAAAGAATGGATATTGTAGCATCTTCTCACTTGCCTGGAATTTTCAAAGTTGTTTTCTTACGTGAAAGAGTTAATTCCGCTATTGGTGTTTTCTCACTGACAAATTTTAACCAAATAGTTTGAGTGGTTCAGAGATCCTCTTTTACTTTGACAGGTGCAGACACAAGTTCGCCTTGCCAAAAAAAGCTTTGACAAATTGAAGATGGATGTGTGTCAAAAAGTGGATCTTCTGGGAGCAAGCAGATGCAATCTCTTGTCTCATATGCTAGCAACATACCAGGTAACAAAGTGATGTTTGGGGCTTCCCAGGTGGCGCAGTGGTTGAGAGGCCGCCTGCTGATTCAGGGGACGCGGGTTCGTGCCCCGGTCCGGGAAGATCCCACATGCCGCGGAGCGGCTGGGCCTGTGAGCCATGGCCGCTGCGCCTGCGCGTCCGGAGCCTGTGCTCCGCAACGGGAGAGGCCGCAACAGTGAGAGGCCCGCGTACCGGAAAAAAAAAAAAAAAAAAGTGATGTTTGATGCAGCGGACCAAGAATGTTACAAGGTTTAGATAACAGAAAAATGGTGTTTGAGCCCAAAGTATGGTTTGGGCATAATGAAGTTCAGATTGCCTTTCTCATAATTTACTTCCCACATCTCTCTTTTCTAGCATCCTACAGTTAATCGAACCAAATGTTAGCTCTTCCCTGTATATACACTGTAATTCCCCACTTCCCTGCATTTATTTAGGTGGTTCCCTCTGCTTGCATGCTCTCCCTCTCCACTTGTGCCTTTCCAAATTCCACTCTGAGGTACCAGAGTGTCCCCTCCTTCAGTAAGCCTCTTCTGAGCTCCCTTAGCATTGTTGCTGTAATTCTCACGGCATGGTCACTTCCTCACCAGGTTGCCATATTTAATAACCTTGCTTTTGTCTCCTCATTGCCTGTCAGTTCCTTCAGAATGGCGCTCGCATCCATCAACAGTACTATTGAGCACCAACTGAGGGTGGGAGGCAAACTCTGGGTGTTGTAGAGAATATACAGTGGATAAAACCAGATTTCCTGTCCTCAAGGAGCTTAAAATTTAGAAAGGAAGTCAGAGACAGTAACGTCTGACTATATTTTCTCTACCTCAAAGTCAGAACAGGGTGTGCTAAGTGAAATGAGATCTACAAAATCCAATGGAGGCTTGAAGAGGGAGAAATGGAATCAATTGAGGGAATCACAGAAGTCCATTGTTAATGACTAGCCCTGGGTTTTGGAGGATGGATCAGATGGGACAAGTACAAAGAGAATGGAGAGGAGAATGTCCCAGGTGGTAGAACAGCATGAGCTGTAGGGGACAGGGAGCCATTAAGTTTGGCTGAAATACAGGGTGTACGTAGGGGCTTAGTAGGAAACAAGGCTGCAGAGATAAGTCAAAATCGTGTTTTAGGAAACCTTGAGGGGGACTTCCCTGGTGGTCCAGTGGTTAAGGCTCCGTGCTCCCAGTGTAGGGGGCCCAGGTTCAATCCCTAGTCAGGGAACTAGATCCCACATGCTGCATCTAAGACCCAGCACAACCAAATAAATAAATAAATATTGTTTTAAAAAACAACTTTGAAAGCCACAGATGGGCACACTTCTCTAGGACCCCTGATTAGATCTGGGCATTGAAAATGCTAATAGCTTTACTGTCTTTCTTTACAGACCACTCTGCTCCATTTCTGGGAGAAAACTTCTCACACTATGGCAGCCATCCATGAGAGCTTCAAAGGTTATCAGCCATATGAATTCACTACGTTAAAGGTATGAGAGCTAGAGGGGCCATTAGAAAAATCTTATAAAAAGTAAAGATTTGTTTCTATCACCAGCAATGTCTATTGAAGCAAGCATCATTATTATAACAGATTCTAAATGTCAAAGAGAGAATTATGCCCCCTAGTAGAGTCTTTTTTACCACATCAGTATTCAACACAGCGGTAAGCCACAGCCATCCAAAAACACAGGTACTTCTTACTGGGAGATGAATTGTGGTGAACTTGAGCCTAACGATTGGCCCTGCTCCTTTAAAATACTTGTTTGACGTTGCTAAAGAGAAAGTTGTGCAAGTCTAGTACACTTCATTACTTTTTACTTATTAAATGAAAATATACTCACTTAAGAAGGCATTTTCCTTTCTTCCCTTACTTCTAACAAATACCATTTTATTCTGTGAGTACCATCCAATATAGAATATGATTTTTTCCTAACGCTACAGTCATATTTTCTAATTGAAGAAGCAACATTAAACTCAATGATTTCTCAACCCAAAAGGAATACATGCAAAATGTCAGGTTCTCAGTATTAAAACTGAAGGTGGAATCATTTTGCTCTGTAATGGTTGCTGAGGGTGAATACATATCGAGATACGGAAGTGATTTGGGTTCTAAAAGTATTTTCAGAATGGTGACAGAACACAGGGTGCTTTGATGCCAGGTCGTATCTCTGAAAGGAAAAGACCAGGAAAGAACTAGTTAAACTTCACCTTGAAATTACCATCCTTTTAATTTTTCAGGCAGCTTGTAAGTAGGTCTCATCACTTTGCTTGACAAAACATTAAGAAGATTTTTCTTTTTTCTTTTGCCTTAAAATACCTATTTGATTTTGAGATGCTTATGTCACTGCATCTACAAAAGTACTAAGACAGAAACACTTTAAGACCATGGCCCTTTAATTGGAGGTCCCAAGAGGAAAACAAGACAGTCCCCTCACCTTGTTATGTACCTGACCTGACCTCAGACAGATCCCCTGGCAATCGAGTTTGTTTTTCCTGATCCCCTTGTCAGCTGGTCACTTACTCTTTCATTGGTGCTTGCTGACATGCCGCATAGTGTAAACAGTTGAACTATAAGCACTTGAGGGAACGGACCTTTTATTTCTTGTGCATTGTCCTTGGTCCAGCCAGATGTTCTGCACACAGCGAAGCCGCAGCCTTCCTTATCACACTGGCTATGTTACAGCTGTTGGTAAGGACCGCGTGCCTTCTCTGTGATTTACTGCTGCTTTCATCGCCCTAGGAAGCAGCTATCCCGACCAAGGCAGATTGATTAAAATTATTATAACTCGGGCTTCCCTGGTGGCACAGTGGTTGAGAGTCCGCCTGCTGATGCAGGGGATACGGGTTTGTGCCCCGGTCCGGGAAGATCCCACATGCCGCAGAGCGGCTGGGCCCGTGAGCCACGGCCGCTGAGCCTGCGCGTCCGGAGCCTGTGCTCCGCAAAGGGAGAGGCCACAACAGTGAGAGGCCCGCATACCGCAAAAAAAAAAAAAAAAAAAATTATTATAACTCACACTACTCACATTTCTTACACAGGCCTGAGCAGAATCCCATGGATTAATCTTTGGTAAGGCAGCAAGTGTTAGGTTTTAGGGCATAAATGTGTGTCAGAGTTTATATTATAATAAATACAAAGGTTATCAGTCATTTGAAAGACAACTGTACCTAACACAAGTTGGCCAGATGGAAGATGAGATAATGCCTATCTCAGATACAGTTTTAAAGAGGTTCAGATTTGAGTTAATTGCATATAAAGTACAGTATAAAATCATGAAGTTGAAGTTGTGCCACAAGCATCGAAGAATCCTGTGTGTATCCCTGGCCTTCTGTGCTGAGGAAAATATGACTCCTTAAATTTTGCTGTGATATTTTTCCTGCAGAGAGGACCAAGCTGATTATGCTAGAGAATTTCTGGGCAGAGAATTTAGTGAAAGTTTCATGGCAGTGCTTCAGATATAATTCCAAGTATTTTGGGCAGATGATTACCCATTGCCTTTTACACCCCCCAAGCCTTCCTTAAATTATGGTTTAAGTAACAGTTTATAGTTCAATTGTAATATAAATTCGGTAGGAGTAATAATACATCTGTTAAGGTGTAACAAGATTATAATAATGTTAAAAATGTTAAATGTCCAGAAGTCAACCAAATAAACTATGCTTTTATTATCGCTTTAGAATGCTATTCATCTAGGCTTTCAATGATGACACGTTATATTCGAATCTGAAGCTACTAGCTAATTACTTTCTTTATATGGACTCAAACCCGTGTCATAGAACACTGTTATTACCCAGCCCATTACTGCACAGATGGAGGCACATTGCATATCATATTGTATGCCACAAACTTTGAGAATGAAAACCATAAATACCTTATGTATCACAGTCAAGCTTGGACTATAACCTTACTTACCAACCCTCTTGCAATAATAATGTTTTAAAAATACAAGTCTTTTATATAAAAGATTTTGGCTTGATCAAATCATCTTTCAATACATATAGGTATACATATGTGTACACACATATGTTTATATATGAATGGCACTGTATATCAATAATGAATATTTTGAAATTTAATTAAATATTTTCATGATTTACTTGTTCTTTGGATTTACCTAAGCAAATAGTCCCTTAAATGCCTTTTGGGATGCTGGCTGGAAAGAAAACATTGTCTTTGGGGAGGTGTGCCAAGCTCTGTTAATGAAAAGCAACCCATTTGCTTTCTTTGCTGCGGGGCGTAGTCTGAGTGTGTTGATAATTGTGCTATTGCAGCTGTATTTCCTGACTATTAGTTTTATGCTTGATGAAGGATGATAATTAATGTGTTAAACACTCAGTGCATCCTGTTTGGAGGGAAGAATCTTTTGCTGCAGAATTACAGAGATGTAACTCGTGTCCCAGAAGTTCGTTTTATTTCTAATGAGCCTTTCTCTAGAAAATATGTGTAATTCTCTCTTGTATAATATTTTTATTATAAAAGTGAATTGAGTCTTCACCTCACACAACTTGAAATTTTTCCAAGTGACTATTTTGACATTTTAGGAATATTTTGTGGTACTATTTTATGTGACAACAGCTATTACATTTTTACTCAGGCCTCATTATATTGATTCTACGTTTACTGACATATTCCTTCATCTTTCTAATTTCATGATAAATACACTTTTGTAGCATTTTAACTTTATGGAAAATTTAGCCTTGAAATTTAAAGTTAACAAAAAAATTGTTAATCTAATAATTGTAACGGCTCAAGTTGAAAGTTGAAAGACTATCTTTTGAGGGGTTTCCCAATCTCATATTTTCAAGCAATAAATATTTATTGGTTCATTGCAATGCTACTAAACATATATATTTTGCATGAATTATCATTAGTGTGTTAATTTTATACTGATTCCACATCATCCGGGAATGTCTTTTACATGGTAGAAATTACCAAGTCATGGGGATAGGAATGGAATGTGACTAGCCCTATCTTGAAAGCTTTTTTAGAGAAAGTAATTTAGACTAAGAGTTTAAAACATTTTTTTTTTTTTTTTGGGAAAAAAACTAAAAGAAATGCTGTCTATAGGAGAGCAGTACCTGTCTTAAATTACCAGCCTTCAGCTGTGGTCATGTTTGCTTTATCCTTTCAGGATGTCACTTACTTACACGTTTCCCCACATATCCAGAACAGGCATCAGGAAAAAAAAAATTAAAAAAAAAAAAAAAAAAAGCCCTCAAGAGTCAAGTGGCTTTTCATTGGAAAATCTAAAATTCTGTTTGTACCAGTGGCCTTTTCTCCCCTATCTGGCATACTGGCACATGCGCTGAGTTGGATGTCTTTATAGAGAAATGAATATTGGGCCCTTTGAAGACGTGGACACGCTCCCTGGGGGCTGGTTGAAGGGAAGGCATGTTCTTCTGCATTGGTATTTGTGAAGAGATGAGGACCTATATTGAATGGCAATGGTCAGCAACAGAGTATAGTCCTGTGAGGTGCCCCACTGCAGTGATTTGGGGAGGAAAGCCGGTTTTTGACTCTGGTTATGGGATAAAGCAAGGCATGTTGGAGTCAAGCCCTGGAGCCAGCCAGATCTGGCTCTAAGTCTAGCTCTGTCACTGCCTAGCTGTGTGGTAGTGGTGGTTGTGAGTGTGGCAGCCTTGGTGGTGGCACCAGGAGCTCCATGGTGGGGGGGTAGGTAGGGATGGATTTATTAAACATTCCGTAGTGGGTCCAGAAGACAGCCATTGGCAGTATCGATACAGAAGGGTTTGTTGCAGTTTCACCCTAGGTTATTAGTTTTGCTCAGGCAAGCCTGTATGGCAGTGGAATAGGAGGTCTCACTAACCTTGCCCAGGGAAACCCAACCTCCTCCCTCCCTACTCCCCCAGACGCTCTGGCAGCCCTTCTGCCCTGCAGACCCTGGTCTGGGCTTAGGTCATTCCCACCAGGGATAGGAGAGGCCAGGGCCGGCCTGCACCCCAGAAAAGCAGGAGGGTGTCCCACCCCTATAACAGGGCTAATTCTAAAAAATGTGCTTTGGCTTTGCAACTGGCTCTTGGTCTGTGCCAAGATTTTAACTCTAAGGAAACCTCAATTTGAAAACCTAACTCTGCATGTTCAAAAATAACCATTGAAATGGATGTGTCAATGTTCCCTCCTCTCTCTCCTGGGGTCTAGGACTTAGCACTGCTATATGGAACATCATTCTACAGACTCAAATGCTTTTAGCTCTCACAGTTCAAAAAAGAGCTTTTTCTAAATTTTGTTTTTCTCAAATTCGTATGCCTCACAACCTTCTTCCACCCACCCCATTTCTCAGTTAATCACTTGAACATTTACCGACAAGCCACATGGCTCTGTAGTTACTTGCTTTGAAAATAAAGCCATAATAGTTTTTATGAAAATTGGGTAAATATCCCTGCAATGCAGTTTTAGTTGCCAGCCCCAACATGGCAATTACTCATGGTGAACATCCAGAATATCCTTTTAGCCTTTCAAGTTTTTTCTCAGTGTCTTTACTTTACACAGCATTTAGCAGAATGATGTTTTTCCCCAAGCTGCTCCAGGCCAGATCATTGCCAACAGCAAATTGGGATGCATCCAGGTCACTGGGACAGGAGCGGTAGAGAGACTGACCGTGGCTACCACTGAAATCTGAGGTATTTCAGATTGGATGGGGACAAACCCAAGCGTGGCTGGTCATCCATTCATCCTTGATGACTGACATTGGTTCTTCAGGGCAGCTGGTAGCCCAGGCCCTGTTCACAGCAGTAAGATGCTTCTCTCCTCACCGCCTCTTCTTATTTTCCACCTCTTCCTTGAGGGAAAAGGAAAAAATATTATCATTGTATGTGTAGTTACTTTATGCCAGGTGCTCTGCTAAGGGTGAAGTGCAATAATGTCTAGAAGAATTTGTCATGGTACATGTGACTCTAATGTACCAAGGTTGGGTCTTATAATGAATAATGCGTTAGGTTCAGCATTGACCTATAGAAAGTGCATATATTTTAGTTAATCCTCAAAGTAGCCTTGGGGAAGTGGGCATACTTGTTCTTTTTTCCATGTTTCAAATGAGGAAACTGAAGCTCAGAAAGGTCTAGTAATTTACCCAAGACCACATGGCCAGTACATGGTAGATCTGGAAACAGGGATGCTTATGCTTCTTTCACTCTGCCTTGTGGCACTTCTTTCAGGTGGTGTTCTGGCCCTGAGGCAGGAGGGTAGAGAAAGCAGAATCACCACCTTTAAAAAGTACAGCTATAAATTTTCAATTAAAAATAGCACTTTAGGGCTTCCCTGGTGGCGCAGTGGTTGAGAATCCGCCTGCCGATGCAGGGGACACAGGTTCGTGCCCCAGTCCGGGAAGATCCCACATGCCGCGGAGCGACTGGGCCCGTGAGCCATGGCCGCTGAGCCTGCGCGTCCGGAGCCTGTGCTCCGCAACGGGAGAGGCCACGACAGTGAGAGGCCCGCGTACCACAAAAAAATAAAAATAAAAAAATAAAAAAATAGCACTTTAAAGTATTTGCTTGAAGGCAAAAAGCATCTTTAATATGTCAGTCCTCAGATACCATGACCCTTCCTTTAGAATTTGAAATGAAGTCCTCTCCATCTCCTTGGCACTTCATATGAAAGGGGAATTCAGTAAATATTCTTGGCCTGGCTATTCAATACAGTTTCTTAACTAGTTGTAGAATTGTAAAGGCCTGGATTTAAATATTGCTTCTACTTGTTAATGGTTGAATGGCCTTAAGCAAATTACTTCACCTCCCCTGATCTCCATGTGCCTGTCAGGAAATCAGAAAGACATTGTTTATCTGGGTTTTGAGAGATGTATGAAACATGGAATGCGGTACCTAACACAAAATGAGCCCTTAAGACATCTAATTCCTTTTAGATCTTTAAAAGTCATTGATAAGAAAGCATGTTTTGAGTGCTTACTATGAGCTCGGTATGCTGCAAAGGCATTATCTCAGTTAATCCTCACAATGTCCCAAGAATGGTTTACTTGTCTCCTTTGTTCTGATGGCTGCTGGGGCGGGGGGGGGGGGGGGGGGGGGGGTAGGGGGGGCCGATGAAGACCCTTTTCCATGGCACAGCACTACGTGAACTATTTCCGAAGTCCATCTCTTTCTAGTACACTATGATGCCTTCCCAGTACTAATTTTCCATCTTTTTTTTTTTTTTTGGTTGTGCTGTGTCTTAGTTGTGGCATGCGAACTCATAGTTGTGGCATGCATGTAGGATCTAGTTCCTTGACCAGGGATAGAAGCTGCATCCCCTGCATCGGGAGTCGAATTCTTAACCACTGCGCCACCAGGGAAGTCCCCGTCTTATTTTAAAGAATAGATTGTGTTTATTTCTCTCTAGTTTTACTGTTTAACTTTTTTGTTCTACAGTAGAATTCAAGAGTACCTTCTGGTCCTACATTAATTTGTGTTCCTTGTACAGTGCCTTTATAAATTTATAGCTGCATGGGTGGGGAGGACATATGAGCTAAATGTCCATAAATTATGTGGCTCATACACATCGTCATGGCCTCTGTTTTTTTATTCCTCACGTGCTACTAATTATACAATCACAAATATACACAAACCCAACTGAGTTCAGCATCTTTTAACCATGCTGTGCTATTTTGTGCACTTTTATTTCCTTTTATAAACAATTATTTGGCACCTTTATATACATATCATGTAATTAATGGGAAGTAGTCTAAGAAAATTAAAAGTAATAAAGATTAGAGGAAATGTTACCCAGTTGTCAAAGTTAAACATTAAAATTAGGTCGTTAGATGAGGGCTGATTGCTGTCCTTTTGCCTGTGAAATTTGTTTTGCTGAGTAGTTTTGCTTTCATTCAGATCAATGTTGCTGTTGCTTTTATTTTCCTAATACAGGAAGTAGTAACTCCCTTTATTATATTAAGCTGTTTCCTTTCTAAGACACTTTTGCAAGCTCGGTCTGTAAGTTTCCTCTGTAACGCTGATCTTACATATTGTGTGTGTGCTTCCTGAAACCATTTAAGCATTGATGGAAACTATTAGCATGTCAGTGCAGCCTTAACAGAGAAAGGTTACATGGTCTAAAAACATTCCCTCCTTCACAGAGAACCTTTCAGTCTTATATGATGTTGTATTGCTTCTAATTCATAGTGATTTTCACAAGCAGTTTTAATGAAGGACCTAGAAGGTTTGGGGTTTAGAAACAGAATGCTTTGACGTTTTATTTCTGGACATGGATTTGAACATGGCTTCCATCAGCCAGTGATTCAAACTACTTCCATCTGATGGCTGTCTTGTCTGCACAGTCAGCAAGCCCTCTTAGATTCATTTTGCCTGAGCAGATGTTCACGTCACACAGAAGATGCTGTCACCTCTGACTTTTAAGGATACTACAGGGTTAAGCGTTTTCAGCTGAGTTTTGGACTTTAATCTGAAGAATTCACTTCCACCCCCCTGCCCCCAGTTGGGCCTTTATAATCAAACCTTGGAAAACGTCGTGATTCACTATGTAGAATATCCTGTATCTGACAGTCACACCCGGGAACTAATTTTGAAGGAGTAAAGCAGGCATGATTTGTCCTCCATAATATTTCAGAGTTCCTCTAAGCCTCTTTATATCTTCAATGTGTACCATCTTTTGTAAGAAACAAGTTCCATATGTGGTGTTGCAGGGTTTTTTCCCTTGCTCTGTAGAGGAACATATAGCTTAGTTTGATCTAAAACTCTCTTGCTTCAAGAGACGACTTCTGAAAATATTGTAAAATTGATTGTGGTGATGATCACACAACTGTGACTATATTGAAAACCATTGAATTGTACACTTTAAATGAGTGAATTCTGTGGTATGTGAATTATATCTCAGTAAAGATACGCCCACACACGCACCCCCACACACACGAGCCCCCTTCGTTCAAAATTCTAATATTTAATAAATAAGCCCATGTGCTCAGTATTAATTTTGCTTATGATTTTATAAGCCTTTTCATATTATTCCCCTAGCCTTTGAATTTCCTAGCTAAAGAGCTCTAATTTTTGCAGTTTAACCTTATGTACATTAATTTATCAACCAACAGGTGTATACACAGCACCTCTCTTGAGTGGCAACAACAAAATTGTTTTAAGGACAATGGTAATAGTAGGAAGGAAGGAATGATTGTCACAGGAATTATTAATAATAAAGTAGCAATTGGAACTGCAGCCATTCTGCTGGTGAAGCACAATAGTGACTTAACTGTGATGGTGGTGACAGGGGGCCAACAATTGAGTGCCTGCTAATGGCCCAACAGGGGCAGGGGTTGAAAAGAAGGAATAAGTGGTTTACATCACAAAGGGGTTGTCTGAGAGCTGCTGGAGTGTGGTTCTGAGGGGAGGTCAGGCTAGAGACAGAAGGGATGATAACCATGGAGCTGTCAAGGGCATCTCGGGCTTAGGCGAGCACTGTGGCAGCTAGACATGGCTGGCTGAGAGCAGCTGTCCTGGCCCTGCCAGTGCTGATTGATACAAAGGAAATGCAGAGAGAAGATGACTGAGCAAACCAGGAGGCCTGAGCAAAGTGTCACAGAATCTAAAAGCAAGACTTGGAGCCAACGGAGCCAGCCTTCTCTGGAAATTCTCCTGGCTTCACTTTGACCAGGGTTGGACCACTCTTTAGAGAATAAAACTGCTAGAAGTGGGGTGTGTATGAGTGTGTGGGTGAATACAGTGCCGTGATTGGCAGCTCAATTGAAAAGAGTAAGTTCTTGACATCTGTTGAACTACTCCTTGTGGTTGCACATTTCCAGAATGCACGCACACACACACACACACACACACGCGCGCGCGCGCGTACATGCCCAGCTTTTACCAGATGCCTTTGGGTGTACACACACACACACACACACACACACACACACACATAAATGAAGAACACCAAGACTATGGTCCATATTCCAATTGCTTCATTTGTTCCAATGCTGGCCTTCATAGCATTTCCCCCTCCAGCCAAGGATCATAGTGTCCATTTAGTTGTCATGCAGTAGAGAGACAGAAAGAGCAAAAGAGTATAAGGAAACTAATGGGGGCAAAATGTTAAGTATTGAGGAATGTGGGTAAAGGAACATTCTCCCTGTGTGACCCCTGTTGACCTCTTTATCCCAGTCTCATGAGACTTGTCCTGTTACCCACTACTCTACAGCCAAAACAAGCCAAGCTGTCTCTACTGCTAGGCCTTTGCACCTGAGGCCCGTGGTTCTCCTGAGCTGCACATGGCTGGCTCCTTCCTGCCATTTAGATCTTCGTTGAAATATCACTTCTAAGAGAGGACATTCCTGCTACCTGCTACCTATGACCCAATCACTTTCTATCCCCCATATCAGTTCCCTGCCTGGATCCATCACTAGCTGATAATTTTGTCTGTCTTGTGCACCATGTATCCCCAGCACCCAAAACAGCCCCTGGCCTTGGTATGTGCTCAAACACTATTCGCTGACTGAGTGTACTAATCTAAATGTCCAGAAATAGGGAATCATTAAAAACGATGGCAATGCCTTATGGATGTGGTTTAAGCAAGAAAATGCTTCAGAATCCTAATCAGGGGACATATATTCAAAGAGAACATTTAGCCCTACCTTAGAATTTTGGCAATATAAATTAAACATTTATATTTTTTAAATTCAATATTAAATGTTTAAGATATATAAAATTTCCTCACTCAAATTGTTTTGATTATGAAATATCTACATAAATTAAATTGGTTAAGAGGGCATCTCTGCTCTATAAAAATATCTACTATACAAACAAGGATTCCAATTGTATAAGTCATATGAGTAAGAAAAAAAACAGAAAGGAAATATTATAAAAATTATAACTATTTTAGGGAAATGGAATTATGAGTAATTTTTCCTTTTTTGCTTCCCAAACATTCTACATGTGGTTTTATTACTTTTCTAATTTAAAAAATATTTTTAAGAGACAAAACATAATGCAGGATATGTATAATGAAATACAAATAAAACTGTAAGTGCAGTTTGGAGATGGAAGGACGTTCTTGAATCTGGCATGCTCAGTGAATGACGCTTTATGGAAAATGGTAGTAACTGGTCTGGACTTTGCAGAGACTGATAGGACTTTGAGGATAGACAGATAGGTAGAGAGAGCTTTTTAGGTTAAAGCAGCAGAATGAGCAAAGACAGGAAGGGAGCAACTAGCACACAGGAGACCATGAGGAGAGAAGCCTAATTGAACGGAAGGACATGTGACGTTAGTAGGAAAGCATCTGGAAGAGTAGGGTAGGGTCAAATTTTAGAAGATCTTTCAAATTGGTCAGAGAAGTTTAGACTAGAAATGGAAGGAAATAAGAAACTACAATGGGTTCTTGAGAAAAAGGGCAACGTGATGGCCTGGGTGTTATAGGAAAATTATTCTAGCAGGAGGAGTGACACCAGTGTCCATCTGGTGTCCATGTCAGACACCAAAACCAATCACAGCTCTACGCCACCAAGACTCAGCCTTCAGACCATCTTCACCCAGCCCTCCGGTCAGCCAATCGGTAATCAGTCCGAGTTGGCAGATGAAAAGTTATTGCCTCCTCTGTGTGTGTGTCATACTAGAAAAGTGAAGGATGGGAAGGAGGGAGACAGGAACAGTGAGGTGAAGACCCAAAGGATGAGGACTTGGATTTTAATAGTTCTGAGAATATAAGCAGGATAAGTATCTTGAGATATTTCTTTTTTGTTTGTATTATAATTAGGCCAGAAATAGAGATCTTTTTGTATAACTCATTATTCAGTTGTTACAGGAATGTTTTGCTTTTTCAGGCTTTGTCACTGGTGTACAGTTCCTCAGCACTGCTTTTTTTTTTTTAAACAAAAAAAAAACCTTTCCTTAAATATTTAATAAACTTTAAGAACAGTCACTCAAAGACATTATGTGCCACAAAAAGACTCTCACCCGTTTTTAACCTACAAAGATTTGGATGCACCTGCTCTGTCCACTCGTGAGAGTTAACTTGTCAGAATATGTTAAGCCACTATTTTGGGTTTGAAAAAAAAGGGTTTGTTTCCTCTTGTTTTTTTAAAAATAAGCTGTTTTATATTGCAAAATAGCAAACAAAATTAAAAATAAAAATTGTCTCATCTTTGGGAGAGAGAAAGCTTCTACTCTGTCAGTGTGGGCTGCAAGCAGAACAGAATGTTTATCTTGGCTGCATGTTAAAGATGGAACATAAAGTTAGCAATAGCCAAAAGGCCTTCTTTTGAATAACTTATCACAAAAGGGAAAAACATAAATCTAGTGGCAAAACAACTCTCCTTTATAAGCTAGTATTTCTTGGATAGGTCTGAGAACATCCAAAATTTCATTTCTGTCAACTTGTTTGGTTCAAGGTTACCTCCCCAAACCTCTAATTCAGGGTTCGATTACTGGGACCAGTGGCAGTTGAGATTTTAATTGATCTTTCATTTTCTTTTGTTTTCTTTCCTATTACCCTGATCAAGAGCTTACAAGACCCTATGAAAAAGCTGGTTGAGAAAGAAGAAAGGAAGAGGATTGCCCAGCAGGAAAGTGCAGAGGCCTCAGTGGAGGAACCAAGTCAGTAAGTCACGGCTCCTTCTCTTGGCAAACCTTTCTTCCCACAGGTAAGGCCACCGCCATCCTCGCTGACCGAGTCTGCCGGGGTTTCTGACACAGGGTGATTGCTTTACTTCCTCACTTCTCTGAGTAGATGTACTAAAATTGAGGCCAAACTCCTCCCCTCACATATTCCTGCTAGACTGGGACTCATTTATCCCAAGAAGAGACCCCTTTCTGGGGTCTTAGGAAGGGCAACTTGTGAGGAGTTGACTGGGGCAAGAGAGGGCAAAGCTCCTCAGTGCTCCCTGGCCTCAGCCCCAGCTTCCTGCTCTCTGGGATTTCTGCACCCCATCTATTCCTTTTGTCACCATCAGTTACAAGATCCTGTCCTAGATAGGAAATCCCCGGCTCTTCTCTCATAGAAGGAAATAACCTGTTAGCTTACCTCACAACACATGTAGCACTCAGGTGTTATGATACACAAGTGTTGGGTCTTGACGTTTTGTTTCTACATGCAGACTTTCTGTTTTCTCCTCTGTGAAGCGGAGAGCAGCTCTGAGTGCAGGAAGTGACCCTCCATCATCATTTCTTGCCTCTTTACAGAGAAGCCTCCTCCAGTCATTTTTAAACACTGAGATGAACTTTTCAACATATATGCTGCATGATTCCTCATCTCATACAGCAAGGAGGAGGTTTACATGTGAACCTATGTCTTTTTCTGTTGAGATGTCATAGCCCGTGGGAATGGGCTTAATCTTGAGCTGCCTAACCTAGGAAAGCCAAGTAGATTACCTTACCTCCATTTGCTCTTCCTTTTCCACACAAAACAGTTTAGATGACAATCTTGTGCTGAAACAGGTTTACATTTTTACTGTGTTTCTAAATGAGGTTTTAAATATATCTTTTTTGTCTGATGGAAGTATTTACCACCAAGAGTAGCCTTCGTTAATTTTAAAGCAAATACTAGAAAATTTCTTTAGTGCAGAACAAAGACATTTTTTCACTGTAGGAACAGCTATAGAATGTGCTCTGAATCTAGTACAGTTGACTATTTTAGGGGGAAGCAATTTAACCTATTCCTGGTAGTAATGGTGATGCTAGCTACCATTTAGTGAGCACCTACTGTGTATGAAACACAATGCCAGGTGCTTTATTCATGTTATCTCAACTTATTCTCATGATGACCCTCCATGTAATGAATGTAGGCATTTCCCTGTTGTGTTAATGATGGAAGTGGGGCTCAGAGAGGTTAAGGGACTGCCCGTGGCCCCTAGTATAGTAAGAGGCAGGGCCTGGAGTGAGTTCTGGTGCCTTCTTTTCGCCATATATGTTACTGCAATCAAAATAAAGTATTAACTTTTACTTAGAGAGGAACCACCGAAGATTAGTTTTAGGTGGTTGGTTTTAATTAATTTCATATTCCTTCATTATTTTTAGTACTTCCTTTTTTTGAAGCTCAAAAAGTATAATCTAGTAACTAGTTTAAATGACAATGAAATTTAATAAGAATTTTGTTCAGAAATGGCAGGTAGGGGGCTTCCCTGGTGGCGCAGTGGTTGAGAATCCGCCTGCCGATGCAGGGGACACGGGTTCGTGCCCCGGTCCGGGAAGATCCCACATGCCGCGGAGCGGCTGGGCCCGTGGGCCATGGCCGCTGAGCCTGTGCGTCCGGAGCCTGTGCTCCGCAACGGGAGAGGCCACAACAGTGAGGCCCGCGTACCACAAAAAAAAAAAAGAAATGGCAGGTAAAGTGAACCACTTTGCTAGGAGGGGGATTCAGAGGCACCGGCTGAATCTCAGGGTGGTGATGTATCTGTGCCACGATCTTACCCATGAATAGTGAGAGTTCAGTAGGCGACAGTCTTGTGGATTTGAGAATTATCCTGCTTTCAGCCTTATGTAATTTAGCTAACCTCCTGAGGTATCTCTCCCGTAACACCAGGAATCAGAATAAACACCTGCTTGTCCATCAGTTTTTTAACTATATTTTTAAAGTGATAACTGTAAGTATCTATCTTTGTTATACATAACTGCCCACCTAGATATTTACAGAATATGTGCCTTGGCATGAAACTAAATTCAGATGTTAAGATACTACTAACCAGTTTTAGTACAGGGACAGAAGAAAGCCCCCAAATTTATTTCTTCTTCCAAAAATGTATAGCATGTAAATGACTGTATGTTCAGACTGTGTGTGTGTGTATGTACAGTAATAGATTTTTTTTACAGAAAATCTGGCTCTATCATAAGTATAACACTTTCAGAACAACATTGCTAAACTTTTTTTTTAATTTTCAGGTTAATTTCATTAGAGGATGAAAGCCAGCACAAGGAATCCTCTAGCTTTAAGAGTAAGTTTCGATTTTTATTTAGAATTGCTTCTGAAATACTGCTGCACAGCAGCCAGCTCATTTTCTTTGTTGGTAAACTTCTTCAAGACCTTTTTTTCCAATTGAGAAAATTCTATATTAATTTGCTTCTTATCATTTAAGTTTTAAATGTTCAAATATCAGTGCTGTTGACCCTATAGCGTTATTGAGAGAGGTTGTATATTTTGAACTGGAAAACAGCATCATTAGTCATTTCAGCAGCAGCCTGTCAGGGGAGCGTCACAGCTGAGACTCTTTCTTTTACAACAGGTGATAACATTTAGGTGATAACATTTCTGCTATCACCATAACGAGTTGTAACCGCCATTTGGGCTGTAGAGATGGTTGTAAAGAGATTACATGATGACATCAGAGGAGTTCGATTCGGGCTGCGTCATGGGGTGTGTACTGGTCATGGTTGGGAACAGATGGGACAGCTCAGACACTGCTCTTCCAGGTGGTTCCTGGGCCTGCTTAGGACTGAGTGACACCAGACCCCTCTGGCGTACCGCCCCTCTTGTGGTTGGAAGAGGATCAGAGCACTGGTGGCCCAGACAGTGTGCTGTGAAGGGCTTGTCAGCTATTCCTGCCTTCTGCTCTTACAGCCCATTCGTTCACTGGTGGTTCTCACATGAGGAGCATGGGGTAGGGTAAAGTGTGACAGAACTCAGGATGGAAAGCTGAGCCTTTCACTGGGACTCAAATTCTTGGAGATGCAGGGGAAAGTTTTATAGGTGATAGGAAGACAACTAAAATTACCCCAACCACCTGTTCAGCCTGGCCCTCTCGGAATGTATCTGCCTCTTCCCTTTGCTGGGGCAGCCTTTCCAGGAGACAGGAGGTGGCAGATTGTACCCTGGAACTCCCCCTCTCTTCCATCTTTTCCCTTCACACTCTGTCTTCCTTCCATCTTCCTTCCTACTTTTCCAACCACATCACCTACTTTATTCTTCTCCCATTTACTGCTTCCTTTGCTTTTCCCCCCATCTGTCTTTCAACAGGGAAAAAAAAAAAAAAAACAACTGTCACCTTTTTGCCTCTACAGCTTGGCTTCCTGTCATCCCTTCATGCTTGTATGCCTTCACTCACTCATGTACTTGTTCATTTGTTCAGCGGATGTTAACTGAGAGCCACCTCTGTGGCGGACACAGCACAGGGCTCTGGGCCCATGGTGGTAGACCCTTCCAGGATGGGGCTTACAGTCAAAAGGGGAAGCAGGTGGTAACCTAACAATTACACAAGTAACTGGGCAGCTCCAACTTGGGTGAGGGCTGCAAGGGCGATGAGCCTCTGTGTTAGGGTGACTTCACCTGTTTGAGGGCATCGGGGAACTGGCTAAGTCAAGGCTACTGCAAGACCTATCAAAGCAAAAGAAACAGCCTGGGCAAAGACTATGAGCCAGGGAGGACCAGGAGAAGGTCAGAGGAACAATGTCCTACAGGTTGACGGAGGGAGTAAGTGGTAGAAGAAGCCGGAGAGGCAGGCTGGCCATGTAAGAGTCTCTGACTGTATTGATCCAAACCCTCCAGCCTCAAGATCATGCAGGGCCGACAGCACGAATCCTGTGGGAATCTAAGTAATTGAATAGAAAAATTTTAGTTTTGTGGGAAAAATGTGAACCCCAGTTGATTCTATTTCTATTCAAATTATCAATATAGATTGTATATTTATACAACATGTGACAGTACAGGGAGATCAAATTTTCTCTTTGTGCCATATGTTCACTTGCTTGTGGTAGCTGCATAATATTTTGAGATCGTAAATGTTGATTTCCTTATTTTATATATACACAGAATGGAATCCATTATAATGAAGGGCCATCTGTCTTTTATTCGAGGACCTGTAGAAAGTCTAATGTACATATGAGCAAACCAAGTTTTAAGGCTGTTATATTGTACGTACACACACACACACACACACACACACACACACACACACACACGCTTTATCAGGCAGAAGGTACAAAGAGTTCCCATGTATGCCCTGCCCCCGCACATGCATAGCCACCCCCTCTAGCAACATCCCCCGCCAGGGTAAACAATCAATGAACCAACACTGACATATCATTATCACTCAAATTCCATAGTTTCCATTAGATGTTGTACAGTCTGCAGGTTTTCACAAGTGTTTAATGCCATGTATCCACCACATGCAGAGTAGTTTCACTGTCCTAAAAATCCCCCGTTGCTTCACCTATTCAACTTTCCCTCCCCCAAACTCCTAGCAACCACTGATCTTTTTATTGTCTCCATAGCTTTGTTTTTTCCAGAATGTCATATAGTTGGGATCACGCTGAATGTAGCCTTTACAGGTTGGCTTCTTTCACCCGTAATCTGCCCTTTTATTTTAGCCAGGCCCATGTGGCTGAGGTTCCTTAGCGCACCATCACTCGATCTTCCAGTACTTAAGTCACACCTTTGTTCGTAGAAGGAGAATTGTTGATCAGTGTCATATAGTTTTCTACCAAACAAAACAAGGATTCAGGGCTGTTAACTCAGCATTCATTGAGAGCCAGCAGCTTGAGTAAATTATCATCTGAGGACCCCTGCTTCTGCGTGAGTGAGTTTGTGGATACCATTTCTTCCTGAAGCCATGTATTTACCTTAGCGTTAGCAGATGAACACACATACCTTTCTGAATTGGTGATAACCAAATGCATGTGTTATATTTACAGCTGAAGATGGAAAAAGTGTTTTATCTGCCTTAGACAAAAGCTCTATACATAATGCATGCTCAGGTAATCTAGATTAAGGAAAACAGCTCAATTTTAGTAATTTGACTCAAACTCCTTTCAAAATGAAAGTGACTCAATTTTCTTTTCTTTCTTCTCCTCTAATGAACCTATAGATGAACTATTAGACATGAAACTCGAGGAAGGTGGTAAGATTTATGCATTTCTTTGGGGTTATAATTTGTTTAATGTTTTAAATACAGTTGTTACATGCAGGAAAATATAATTTTTATCTTTTGAATAGCTTTGCATTCCCAAGCAGTTGTTTTTAGGTGACTGTCATTTGTCTTTATAAGTGACTTCAAATATGCTCAAGCACAAATAATATGTGTAGATCCGTCATCTTCAGTGTAATTACATAATGTTCAAACTACTAAAGCTAAAAGCTATTATGTCAGAGGTTGAATGCTGGAGTAGAAAAAAACCATGGCTTTCAGAATCAGACAGACCTGAATTTAAATATGGTTCTCCTATAAATGATCTCTATGGCCTTAAGTAACTTGCTTCATACTTAAACTCTTTTAGCCTCAGTTGTTCTCATTTGTAAATTGGAGCCAGTAGCAACAGTCTTGCTGGGTTATTGGCAGGATTGGAGATCAAGTATGCAAAAGGTCTTTCATCGTCTCTGACACAGGGACACTCTCCAAATGGTAAGCAGAGATGGTAGGACTAGAAATGTTGCCCTGCTGGGACTTCCCTGGCAGTCCAGTGGTTAAGACTCTGCGCTTCCACTACTGGGGTCACGGGTTTGATCCCTGGTTGGGGAACTAAGATCCCACGTGCCGCGCATAGTGTGGCCAAAAATAGATAATTTTTTAAAAATAAATAAATAGATTATAAATTATGAATTTAGGCAATTTTCAAAAAAAGAAAAATCTAATTTTAAAAAAAAGAAAGAAATGTTGCCCTGCTGATGTACTGTGCTTATCTTCATTGAACCTTGGTCAAATGCACAGGGAAAGCTTGCCTGGCCAGGTCCCACACAAAGTTCACCAGACCTAAAATCATTTACTAAATAACCCCCCACAAGAGATTCCAGAACTATGGATTTGGATGAGACATGCCTAGTCTTAAGCAATCCCAAGAAATTGAGTGTGTTCAGCTTGGTCATAGCCTTTGCTTTCCATCCTACCCCTGAGATTCTCAGCCAAATTCTAGAGCATCCCTTGCCCTGGGTCGCTGGCATACCATCTACCCTGGTCTTACAGGTTTCTTACAGGACTAGAAATGGGCCAAGATCATCCTGCCGGCCCCAGTTACCTAGGGCTGATGATTTTCTCTACTCAGTCTTTGCTTGATTTGGATTTAATTCCCAGAGTGTGAGAGGAGAAAGTCTGGAAAACAGAGGACATTGGTTAAAGTTTTTTCAAAATTGGAAAGGCATCACAACTCTAGCACTAAGTTTCCAAGGCTTTAAAAAAAAAAAAAAAGTTTCCAAGGCTAAGGCATATAAACTTGAGAGCAGAAACCCACTTTCCTTATTAATTTTTCATTCTAGGCAACACACTGTCAGTATTTCATGAATGTCCATGCGTATTTATCAGCATGTCTACTTATTTGTAAATACTGAAATCACACCAGGTTATGAAAGTAAAAAAGCAAATCATTAATGCAGATTGCCATTACATGGCCTCTATTTTCATAAAAATGTTTCTCCCTTGGCTTAAGGATAGAATATTTTGATGAAATAAAAGTGCTTTTAAACTAATTTTTGGAGGGGGAAATATTTCAGTCTTACAAAGGTGAGATAAGGATAATAATATAACAAGAGGTACCCACCACCTAGTTTTAGCAAGTCTTAACATTTAACAAATTATTTATAATTATACATAAGCTTCAATTTATTTTGATAGGAATATGATTTATTCTATTCCCAACCTCTTGTTTATATGGTTTGCTCTTTGCTTTTATCATCTCCTATTTAATTTCATTATGTTAATAAACAATTTTTGAGTAGGTGGTATATTCACATTGGTGCAAAAATCAAAATGATATAAATGTATACAGTAAAAAAAGCAAAAGCAAACCTCTCACTTGCATTGCTACTGCCCAATCTCCTCTCTATTCCAACACTCCGATCCCTTAGTGCATCCCTCCAGTGTTTCTTTACACAGACACAAGCACATTTGAGTCTATAGTCTCGTGTTTCCTTGCTTCTTCCAAAAAAAGTTTCTTGGTTTTGGATTTTGACTTTTTAAACTTGGTTATAGTGGTACAACACTAACCTAGTAGCCATGCCTTTCTTCACAGAATTAAGTCAGAAATGCTAACTGCCCAAGATACAGGCTTACTTTCATGAGCTTCTTCTAACACATATGCCAAGATATGTTGGAATAAGATTGATACCTTTCTGCTTATTTAAAACAACTTCCACACCTCATTGGTTTATAGTTACAATCTTTGTTTCGTAGAATTGCGGCTCATATACTTTTTTTTTTTCTGAGCTCTCAATTTAATTCTGAAGATAAAGAGATGAATGTGTTCTTCCTCAAAATGTGTACTCGTTCTCAGGCAGAAAAATTGATTTACAAATTTTCTTGGTTAAATGCAGTGTCACATAATTTCTCCTTTCCCTTTATCTCTGTCAACCCACAAAGCTCCCACTTGAGTCACCAGCCGTGCTTTCCCTCTATCTGCCTCTTCTGTGTCTGCAGCCCCAGGGGTAGCATCAGCTTAAAAATTAACATGGCCACGAGTATAAAAATATTCTCTCAGTGTACAGAGAACTTGCTGTGATGGAAGAAAAGAATACTCTTAATTAGTTGACTTCCAAATGTGTGCCCTTCGGAAAACTGCCAGAAGGCCCAAATCCTGAATTAAAATACTGATTATAATATGTAAGACATTAAACAATCAAGAAATAAAAAGAGCTTAATCCAGGGATGGCTGACTTTATAGGACTGGAGGAGCTGTAAGCTCTAGCACCCTGCTGCTTGGAGGCTGGTTGGTGATTCTGTTGGACAAGTCATGGCTAAGCCCTGGTACGGTGTTATCAGAGAGCAGACCGCTTCTGTCTACAGCAAGGACACAATTCTTCAGGAGCCGTGGCCCAGAAAATCACTCCGACTCAGTGTCATAATGAAATGTGTTTTCTCCTACTAAGTAGATAATGTAATGGAAAACCAATATTTGGCCAGTTTATACAAACATTTTAAATGAAAAAGAAACTGAGTGACATTTTGAGACACTTGAAAGTGGCTCTGAAATCACCTTGTGACCACATGTGACAGTCCTTAGTCTCAATTCACAAGTTATAACATGTAAAGTCTTGTGTTCCTCAAAGTTGGGCCAAGAAAAATAACTCTCAGATAACTGAACAGAAAGTAGTGGGATAAAGCAGAAGAGAGTTACATGAATTCAGCTCACCTAAATCTCCTAACTCGGCCTTATCCAAAATATACCTCTCTAGGACAGGACTAACTGGACCAATTTTAAAATGGTTTAATTGTTCATATTACAATGAAAATGTTTGTCTTTGGCTGCTTCCTTGGTTTCTGTCTCCAGACTTGCAATTCTGGAGGTCCAAGTGGTTTTTTTTGTTTTGGTTTTTTTTTTTTTTTGCGGTACACGGGCCTCTCACTGTTGTGGCCTCTCCCGTTGCGGAGCACAGGCTCCGGACGTGCAAGCTCAGCGGCCATGGCTCACCGGCCCAGCTGCTCCGCGGCATGTGGGACCTTTCTGGACCGGGGCACGAACCTGTGTCCCCTGCATCGGCAGGCGGACTCTCAACCACTGCGCCACCAGGGAAACCCCAGACTTGGCGATTCTGAATTCTGGCCAATTAACAAATGACTGAGACACTCACTCGCTAGCTCCCATATGTCTGAGTGAGAAGCTTTAGCCTGTAGCAGTAATATGCATTTCTGTCCCTGCGCCCAGGTCCTGCCCAGTCATTCAGAACTGTCTCCTGTACTTACCTATATATATATATATATATATATATATATATATATAGAGAGAGAGAGAGAGAGAGAGAGAGAGAGAGAGCTAACTAGGGATCCCAATGCTTCCTCACAGCCATGTGTCAAACACTAAGCTCATTATCTTTTCTCATAATCTTTCCCTTCTCCCTGTCTCCCTCAGTCTCCTAGGGAGAAAACTGCTGGCTTGGTTCCTTTCATGAGATAATGGTGTACTTTAAAACCAAATACTGTACTTATTTGATCACCTTATAGTCTGTAGTGTTCTATGTAGCTTTACCCTTGCTCCAGGTATCAAGTTTTCTATTAATGTTGCTTGCTTGTTAAGCTCTAATGCTACAGTGGAGAAGCAGGCTCATCAAAAAGTATTGTTTGAGTGCCTACTCAGAGTCTAGCATTGTTGGGGTTTTTTTCTCTGATGGGAGAGGGGTCTTTTGTTTTGTTTTTTGTTTGGGGTGTGTGTGTGTGTGTGTGTGTGTCCCAGAGAGTGGGCAGCGTGGGTTTTCCTCCATCTGTTATTACTATCCATGTCTTTTTTCAGCAGAAGGGAGTTTTGTTTTGTTTTGTTTTTTGTTTTTGCGGTACGTGGGCCTCTCGCTATTGTGGTCTCTCCCGTTGTGGACGTGCAGGCTCAGCGGCCATGGCTCACGGGCCTAGCGGCTCACAGCACGTGGGATCTTCCCGGACCGGGGCACAAATCCGTGTCCCCTGCATCAGCAGGCGGACTCTCAACCACTGCGCCACCAGAGAAGCCCCAGAAGGGAGTTTTTAGAAACAGTATTCTTGAATTCCAAACAAGTACAGTTTGTTACCAGAGACTTTATAATGAAGACTATTTTTCTTGTTAGACAGCTTCGTAAGGTGGTTTCCTACCCAAGTGTGAGGATAGTGTTGGTGTTTGGGGTTTTTTAATGTGTGTTTCAAGCATGTGGCCTTTACAATTAGTCATAATGTTGAGAGTGGGGACTAGGGAGCAAACCAGAGTGTCTTCCTGTTTCACACACAGATGAAGGGAACTTCTGTGACATTTATCTGCTTGTTTTCCTGTGCTCTCATTTTGGGTCTGTGTAGTTATGTTTCCATCTTCTATGTTCCTAATTTCTGCTGAGGTCATGAAACTCAGTATGATTTTAAAAATATCACCGGAGTGGGCTGTCACCTGGCTCCTACATTAGCTTTCTGTCACACACACTCAGTCTGAACTTGAGAGCTTCCTCTGAAGGTCAGTTTTCACTCATTGAAAACTCACTGGGTCAGAATCACTGTTCCTAGGGAATGTTTTCCCAGAGGCATAGGGTTTTTATTTTTGAATCCTTGGGCAGGGCAGGGCAGGGTAAACGTGCTGAGTGGGTCTGTCATCTCGACCATTCTGCCATAGTGCCTGCAGCTGTGAGCTTTGCCTAGCTACCAGTGGAGCCATATGACCTTAGAAACTACAAACTTTACAAAACTTCAATATTTGTTTATATATGAGATCCTTAATAGGCTCTGAAGTGAAAGCAGCGTGGTGCACTGAAAAAAACAACTTGATCTGTGAGACAGGGGTCTCCAGCCAGATAATTTATAACTAATAAATTATATGACCTTGAGGTCATCTAGCCTGGGTGTATTTTTCCTCATCTGTAAAATGAGTTAGAGGAGATGATTTATATGATCCCTTTCAGTTGAGTACAACTCTTCTCTTCAGGCATCTCATTGGTAGAAAACAGCAGGTTCCCAGACAGGAATGCAGGAAAGCATGTTTGAGTAATGGCAGGCAGAGGAGTTTTTCTGAATCGTAGGCTTCCCTGAAGGCAGTGTTGGCAAGCTGCTGAAAGGGCTGCCTTAAAGCTTGACTGTGTGGTCCTGAACCCACCATAAGAAGTGTTACTTCACTCAGGAGTCAGAGGGGGCCATTGAAGGTTTTGGAGGAAGGGAGTAATAACCTCACAGCTGAATTAAGCAAAGGTATACAGCAGGAGGGTGTCTTTTATGGAGTGCCAGAAGGCTCGCCAATGGGCAAACCCCTAAGGGCCCCCAGGTAAGAATTTGTCATCCAAGTTCAAGAAAGAAGTTGGAGTTGGAGATGGAGATTTGAGAATGTTCCCAAGCAACACTGGAACCATGAGAACAAATGAGATCTTCTATGTAGAGAATGTAAGGAAGAGAGAGATGATGGCTTAGGAGGAAATCTTAACGGCAACCAGAATAGGAAGAGGCAACAGGGAAAGTATTGTCAAGGAGATAGGAGGACATCCAAGAGAGCCACTTGATGGGGACTCACAGGGGATGACAGCATTTCCAGAGTGGGCATTAGTGCAAAGTGCTACAGGGGTCAAAGCCTGAGAAAAAGGGCTTGGAATCTGCCATGAGGATCTCTCTGTTAACCTTCAAGAGGGCCACTTCAGTGTAGGTGGGGGCAGGAACTTGATTACAGACAGCCCCAAAAAGAGTGGTGACAAAGTAGAGTGTGTGGCTGTAGAAGAAAGAAGAAACTAGGACAGTAAGTTGACAGGGGGTGTTTGGGGAGAGACAGCAATATCAAGTGAAGATTGACATTGTTGGCTGTGCACACACCTGAGGTCAGGGAAAGGAAGCCTTGGAGAATGAACGATTACAGATGCTGACGTTGGAATAATACTGGGAGCAGAGCAGGCTCCCACAAGCATGGGGAGAGCATAGGGAGGGCTAATCTTGCAAAGGATGAGGGAGTGCATGAAGGGTCGTAGAGCTGGAGGCCAAGCAGTGAGAATTTGAGTATGTCATGTGTGTTGCCCTTTATTTTTGTAGTAATATCTGCAGTTGGGTTACTGATAGGAAAGTAAACATGGAGACTTGAGAGCCAGCAAGGGCATGAAGGGGGCTGGGAGGAGTATCTGTGGATTTGGCCCCTGCAATCTCTTTATTCATTCTTTAAGACAAAGGCAGGATGGGGCTCTGTAACCCAGGAGCAACGCTTGCTCATCTACACGGTGGAGGCTGTGACTCCATTTGTAACTCTCACCGGGCTTCTCTCAAAGAGCTTATCGTATCTCTGTGTGTCCTCATTTTCTCACAGTTGAGTTGAATTATTTCCAGAGAAAATGATAGCATGATTCTTTTTTTTTTAGCATGATTCTTAAGAGCCAACTGACTAGTGTTATTTTTCAAGTCTTGACTTGTCTGGTTACAGACCTAAACCTGTCCTGTTTTACTTATGATCTTCTTACAAGTTATGTACAGTAATTTCAAGCATCTTAATTATCAGGGCAATAATTAGGAGGTTTCCCTGTTTTCAGGTTCAAGTCAGTATCAGTTTCATTGCTTTCAGCTAACAAGTTTTCTTAAAAGAGAAAATATCCACAGTGCAGCCTGCTTTAACTTTTAAATAACCAGGACACTAAGTAGTAGACCACGTTCAATGGTAGACCTTAGACTAAATCTCAATTCAGAACTAGCTCTGGACAGTATCATCCTCCCCATGGGTCCTTTTCTTATTTCAGTCACTAAATTTAAGTTGGATAGCATAGATTATTAGTTGGGAATCATTTGGTTGGAAGTAATAGAAATCCTTCTCTAAATAGTTTAGCTTTAAAATTAAAAGAAAATAAAAGAATGTATGGATATTGGTCCGTGTAACTTAGGTGGATTGACTTTAAGCAAGGCTGTATCCAGGGGCTTAAACAGTGTTGTCAGGATTCTGTTTCTGACTCTTCCCTCCCTGTTTGGCTCCATCATCACTGGGAGACTCAACTCTGCATCTTTAGAACTTAGAATCCCAAAGAATAGAGCCCCTCCTCCTTCCAGCTTCCATATTCCAAATTCAGGGAAGCCCAACCCTGAACCAGTCACCATGCCCTGGGAAATCAAAGACTCTGGCCAGCCTAGGTCACACATCCACCTGGGATGAGGTGATGAGGCATCTTAAGTGGTATCTCACCAGGATCAGAGGAGAAGATGTCTCCCCGAAGGGAAACTAAAGAGGAGGAGGAAAGGGATGCTAAGTTAGCAAAACCCAAAGAGGTCTACTCTAAATACCATCGCACAAAACCTAAACAGTAAACACAAAGAGTTCTTCCAATCTGTGGTTATTTTTGAAAGGCTCTCAAGGTTTATTATTTGTAGTTTCTAACGTTGGTTGTGATTTTCCCTGGATTGACTTCTAGATGAAAGCAACGAAGGCTCCCCCAGGCTTTGACTCAGTGGGGAGCTGTAAAGTGACTTTGGGAGGAATGCACATAATTTTCAATGTTTCTTTAAAGTCATCTGTTTCTCTAGGGTCTGTACATCAACTTGAATTGGTTCCAATAAAAGGAGTTTGGTTCAGCAATCATCTGGTTTCAGTGAGGCCAGAAAGTAAACCATGAGAAAAGATTTGGGCACTCAGGTCCCAACTGAAAGTAGGAAGTACAGAGATTTGTGAAGTTAATAGATGTAAAAAGGGTGATGCTGAGAGAGACTGAGAGAGAGGGAGGAAGGACACCCAAATGCATGTTGATGGACACACCCTGTCACAGCCGAGGTTCCTTCCTTTGTTCACAGCAGTGAGCTGCCTCACCTCTCCTGCCCTGCCTTCCCTACCACGCACAGGCCTAAGTGGTTTTTGCATTACTCTGTCACTACAGAACTGTCTCGGAAGCTTGTTTAGTAAAATGCCATTTTCCCAATCTTCTCACCACCACACATACAGGCTATATCTTAGTGCAAACCTCTGTGATAACACAAACAAGAAGAATGCTTAAATTAGACAGCTGTCCAATTAAGGTGGTATTTCGCCACTATTTTTAAACCACAGTGATATGAGCATGCCTGGACCCCTCCCCTCCCTGATGGATAGCCAGTCTGCACAGCACATCCAGAATCCCCACTATCATAGATCTTTCTATAAAGCGTTGTTGAAAATAGATCCAGTAAAGCCAACAGAGATATAAGAGCTTTATCTAATTCATGTGAAGGCTTTTAAAAAAATTATCTCATATATTTGAGGGAAACCTGTTCATCTCAATATGACAGTGTCAGCATTACCATCTAGCTCAGAGAAAATGTAAATCATGATTGTTCCCTCTCTTCATGACTTAACAACAAAAATGTTTGTAGTTTCCGAGTGGCAATTAGACACCATAACAAAGCCAGAGTTAAAAAAAATAATCAATTCTTGGTTTTCAAAATATGTAGAAAACCCAATGAAAGGTTATAGGATTTGTGATAGTAATGCCCCCATTCTACTTGTACTCACTATTTAGTAGTTTGTCAGTGTTCATATTCTAAGAATGAATCTCCAAAGTCTTCCTTCTGGACCGGTAATGAGGTTTCAGTTGTATTTCTTTTGATCTTCCTGATGATATTCAAGTGGGCATTATTAATAAAATGTTATAGATGATAAAACAGAGGCCCTGAGGGGTTAAGGGTCTTGCCAAAGTCACACAGCAAGTAAAGGATGGTCCAGGGGCTCCTCCTTTGGTCCAGTGCTCACTCCAACCCTCCAGGGCTGTGTCTTTGGTCTGTGAAGCTCATCGTCTAGTGGTTCCATGTGTGATTTGCCCTGTTTTCCTGTCATTCTTTCACCGCTGCCCTCAGGCAAACCAGACCTGCTTTTCCTTTGCTTTATGCAGTTGGGGTGCCACAAATGAGACAGGAAGCAAGGATGTCTTTCTTGGTCATTGTTAGACTTCCTGATACCTCTGCTCCCATCTCCCTGGGTCAGTCTGGGCATGGTGAGGCTCCCCTTCTCATCCTGGATGGCAGGGCAGGTTGCCACATGGTATGTTGGTTGTGAATTTTGGGCTTGTGTGGGAAGATTTGGGAAGCTATACAAACAAGGAACTAAGATCTCCAACATGCCTTCAATCCTGGCTTTGTTTCATGTCTGAGAAATGTATTGATGGTAAATATGCTTTTATATTAAGGAGAAACCAACACTCTATAATTTTGTGGAAACTATTTCGATGCAATTCTAATGATGCTCAGAAACTGGACTTGCTTTGAAGGAAAGAGAATGAGTGAGAACTAAACAAGGGTCCACTTGCCCAACTAGCAGCAAAGCCAATTTACTGACATCAGGTTGCGGTAAAGGAGAGTACAGCATTTATTGTAGAGCCAATCAAGGAGGACGGGCAGCTCATGCCGAAAGACCAGAACTCCACGATGGCTTTTAGTGAAAGGGTTTTAAAGGCAAGCTTAGGGGTGTGGCTTGCAGGGTGTCTGATCAACTCATACACAGTTCTTTGATTGGTTCATGGTAAGGTAAAAAGGTGATGTTACAGGAATCTCAGTCATCAACCTTCTGGTTCCAACCTGTCTACATGCTGGTGGTCAGCATGCAGTTAACTTCTTCCACTGGGTGGGGGTTTTAGTATCTGTAAAACAACTCAAGGATATGACTCAGGATATTATCTATAACCCTTGAGGAGAAACTAAAGGTCTTTGACTTTGTTTTATGACTCAGCTATTATTATTTTGTCTTGTTTGACTGTGTTCCTTGTTTTTGTTTTTGTTTTTTTACTTCTCTGATTAAATTTGCTCTTTCGAACTCTGGGAAGGCCTAAGAGACTAAAGCTTTTATACGAACAAGAGGCAGGGGACATGGGGGGTGGGGCTGTCCCCAGGAAGTCCTCACAGGGTATTGCTTGGTTTCAGTGAGACTAGGAATTTAATTCCAAAATTTCTTGAGAGGTTATAAGGGGATTAATTTATACTTTGGTTAACTTTTTAAAACTTCTAGCCATCACCTGGTCTGTCCCATCCCAATCCCCACTACATTTATTCCTTAGGGCCTGGGCCCTTGGTGGTGATATGTTTCATGTTCTGTTGCTTTGATCAGCTTGCCTGGGCCCAATGGCAGGGACCCTGGAACCTGAAGGTACTGACAAAGATGACCTGCTGCTGTTGAGTGAAATCTTCAACGCTTCCTCCCTGGAAGAGGGAGAGTTCAGCAAAGAGTGGGCTGCTGTGTTTGGAGACGGTCGGGTGAAGGAGCCAGCACCCACTGCGGCCCCAGGAGAGCCAGACTCCAAGCCCCAGACAGGCTCAGGATTCCTTCCTTCACAGCTTCTAGATCAAAATATGAAAGACTTACAGGCCTCACTGGAAGGTATGTACCACAGGGATTGAAATGGGTTTTTTTGTTGGTTCATTTTTTGTTTTTTGTTTTTTGAAATCCAATGGCCTATTTTTCCTTATCTTTTTTTTTAATGTTTTCTGGGTTTTATCTTATAGCCGGTGTCTTTTTTGTTTGTTTGTTTTTAAATTTTCCTTTTATATTCAGTGATTCTTTAGCTCAAATTTCAGAATCACGTTCCAGCTTTAAGATATGTATTAGGGTTTAAAATCTATTTCTTCTCTCCTCCTGTTAACATTTCCTATTAATCAAAGGCTAGAGGGGTGGTTCTCTTTCTTACTGTCTTACTTTGATTTTAGACTTTTTCATGGCACAGTTGAGGGATCAGATTGCCTTCACGGTTGTGGCTTGTTGACTTCGCCGTCTCTTCCTGGCCATCACCCTAGCTGAGTTCTCCCACTTACTCATGAGGCAACATTCTCCACATTCCCATAGACATGGAGCTTACTGGGTGCTTTTTTCCTCTCCATCCGGGCTTACCAGTACCCTGAGTATGCCCTCAGCTCAGCTGTTCCTGTTCTGCCTGAAACACATGGCCCAACAGTCCCCTGAAGCCCGACCACAGCAGAAGTAGAGTTTTCACACTGATCAAAAGTGATCGGCAGCATTGCTAAGGGTTTAAGGTACTCCGAGGCTCACCAGCAGCCCACATGCTGGTTAAGAATTGCTGATGTGGGGACACCTCGATTTCGAGTGCAAAAACTAACACTCAGGTTGAAATTTAAATTTTGAAGTTTGAGTTTCCAAACAAACAAACCTTGAGAAGGAAACCATTTTAGTATTTCAACACTTTTCTTCCTCCTTTCATGCTTTAATTGTAAGACAGGAATCACTGTTAAGAAATTCTTAAATTGTTTTGGTTTTTCCATGAATTTAGGCTATCTCCTTAATAAACAACGTGTTTATCTGGCACTTAAAGCTGAGAACAAGTGGCAGAGCTGGAATGATTAAGTAATTATGGGCTATTAAATTTTTTTAAAAAAACACCTCAGGTCTTTGGAGGTGAGATCCCGGACATGGGAAGAGTTGGTAGGCAAGACCAAAAGAAAAGTCTTCATTCTTTTTTATGAAATACATGATTCCTTTCATCTTCCGTTTTGAGTCCTATTTTGTAGCCAGCCATCTCATTTATTCTCAGTAATGGAGTTAGAGATAGGAGGGATAACTGCAATACAAAACTACATCTCTGACCTGAGTTTCACCCCTGGGTTTCACCACCTCTTTTGCTGGGACCTCAGATGAGCAAGGCTGACAAAGACTGGGTTTCACCACCACCCACCTGTGGCAGAGGCACTAACAAGGCGTGGGAGAGTCAGGAGAGGCAGGGGCCAGAGCGGGATTCACAGCTCAGAGCTGGGGGCTGCTGGAGACTCTCCAGCTGTGCTGGAGGATGAATCCCCCTGGGGCCCCCAGCTTTGGAGACACCAGGGCCCCTGCTGCTGCCCAGGAGCAGCGGTGGCAGTGTTCCTCCCTCACTGGTGTGGCCAAGTGTCACTCTATTGTGAGCGCCCCAGGCTGACACTGAGAAGTCAGAGCCACACGCCCTCTTCCTGAGCAGGTGGAGAAAGAAGATCTCAGCTCAGGCCCAGGGCGCTGTCCCCAGACCTCCGCCTGAGAGCTAGGACAAGTATGGTGGCTGTGGGCTTTGCACTTCAGCCTTGCCCCATGGCCAGGAGAAATGCACACAACCACACTTGGGTCTAAGGAGGGAGGTGATCTGACGGCAAGAGAGATGCAAGCTCACACTATGGAAAGAGAAAGAGGTACTTCAAAAGGAGGCCATTTATTTCTCAGGCAAACAGAGTCTCAGTGGAGGTTACCACCCCAGTAGCACTCTAGCAAGTTTCTCATTTGTCCAACAAGTATTTATTGAGTCCTCTGGGTGCCAGGCACTGGTGATTCACCTGAGAACAAAACAGACAAGGCTTCTGCCTTCCTGGAACTCACATTCTAATGAAGAGGAGATAATGAACAGCAAACATAATCAAATTACATTGTAGCTTAGAAAGTGACCAACAATATGGAGAAAAGGAAAAAGCAGAGCCAGAGATAGTGTTGGGGGAATGACAGGGTAGATCAGGGATGGTCGAGGGTCTGGAGGAGGAGCACTAGGGTTGGAGTGAGAGAGAGAGAGGCACTTGGAGAGGAGACGGGTAGGGCCACATAGGGCCTCATAGTCTTTGGAAGAACTCAGAACCATCACAGCATCTTGGACCAAGGATGGACATGATCTGATTTACCATAAAGGGATCATTCTGGCTGCTAAAAGTTTCCTTTCCTCTGCTGCCATTCTATCAAGATCAATGTGAAAGGAGTTATTTCATAACCTCTGAGTTATCCTGTTTCCTTTGCATGCCAACAGCCATAAATTGAATGTCTATGGAACTCAAAATGACAGAAAGAAAAGTGAACTTCAGTGTTTTAAAGAGGAAGCCCATTCAGCTTCTATACACCTACAGGTTACCAGCAGGCACCCCCAACCATTCTGCCCCAGTGCTGCCCTCTGATTCAGGAAACCTTCAAAACACATATACAGATAAAGAGTGGGCTCCCTGCTTTGATGATTGATCATGTAATCCAGTTCTAACCATATTCTGTGCTTTTGTCAGGACTCCCTCCAACCTCCTAAAAAAAGAGCAAAAGGTAGATGTTGGCTCTAGATTTTTTTTCCATTGCATCCGTGGTCTAGAAAATCCATCTATACACATGAATTGCAAAAGAATCTAAATAATTATTAAACTTTTGACACCTCATATTGAAACTACTTCCCCCTGATTATCCAGATCATCTTAAAAACTAAATCAAATAAACCACTGAAATAAGTATGTAGTCAAACTAAACGTGGAGTAGAAAGGCTCATTGGCATATTGGCTCAGCGAGGCAAACGCTGGTAGGGAGTTCAGAGCCTGGGTTTTATTCTGTAAACTCCCTTCCCTGCACTCACTTTGCAGCAATTGGTCAGGCTACTCATTCTCTGGGCCTTTGCCTTCTCATCTGTAATACGAGGTATTAGACTCACTGAATAATCTATCAGGAGAGACCGAAGTCATCTGAAGGAGCTTTCTACTTTTCCACAAATGTCATCTTCTTATCCCTGGGTTACCCCCTACTTCAGAGATGCTGAAGTCTAAAACTGTTTGCTTCTGTGACTTTGCCCTTTATCATGGTAAGATAGTAAGACCCAGCACTCCCTATGGCATGTGCTGTGGGCCAAGCACTCCCATGTGCTTTACGTGTGTTAACTTACTTCATTCTCACCACACCCTTCCCAGGCAAGTACTGGCATCATCTCCAACTTACAGCCTGGGAAACTGAGGAACAGGGCAGTAAGTAATTTGCCCGAGATCATACCTCTGGTAGGAGGCAGGCCGGATTGTGGGCCTGAGCCGCCAGACTTCGGAATCCATGCCTTTCCCCATTCTGTTCTGTTGCCTCCAAGTACTATGTCTCTGACGGCAAACGCGATTCCCGGATGGGCTCCCTCAGGCTTTGCCTTGGGTGCTTCTGGAGGAGCAGGACTTGTAAAGACTGTTATCCTGGCTTTGGGCATCCTGGGTGTGCACAGGGATGGGTGGGGGGGGGGGGGTCCACGCAGTTATGGAGGAGGCATGTGAGTGTGGGAAGGCAGGGTTGTGTCAACCACAAAAGTTGGGTGAGGGGCTTCCCTGGTGGCGCAGTGGTTGGGAGTCCGCCTGCCTATGCAGGGGACATGGATTCGTGCCCTGGTCCAGGAAGATCCCACATGCCGTGGAGCGGCTGGGCCCGTGAGCCATGGCCGCTGGGCCTGCGCGTCCGGAGCCTGTGCTCCGCAACGGGAGAGGCCACAGAAGTGAGAGGCCCGCGTACGGCAAAAAAAAAAAAAAAAAAAGTTGGGTGACATTCCAGAATAGAATATATGAAATCGAGATTGTCTACAAAGTCTTCGCCTGTGCTAGCCACCGCCCCCTCATTCACTGTAGTGCTGTCTAGCTCAGTCTCCGCGCCGCCTTTGTAGCTCTTTGTAAGGTCCAGGCAGAGTGTATCCTCAGGGGCAGTGCTCAGAGGACAGAGGTGGGTGGCTCCAGGCCACAGCCACAGATACCTCAGCACCTTTCCGAGCTCCAAACTTCCTCCCTCCCCCTCCCTCCTCCACCTCTTCAGTCATCTCGCCTCCTTATCTCTGTTCTCCTCTGCCTTCCTCTCCTCTTTGGCCTTTGTCCTCACTCTTCTCCTTCGCTCTGGGGAAGTAGAAAGGAAGGGGGGATTCAGTAAGAGAACGATTATATCTTCCTTCCCCCACCTACTTCAACCTCTAGGAGAGCAAAACAAAGGAACTTACATTTAGGATCAAGTTGTGCTTAAAAATTTTAAGGAGTTAATTTTAGCTAGACTTTCTAAGGGTTTCTGAAGTTGCCAGCATGATAGGGCCTGGGGTTTTCTGTGTCATAGAGTGATGAGAAAATTGTACCTTCCTGAGACCTCTTAAAGTGAGTAGGAAGAGGACCAGCCAGAGGGGCTGCCTGAGGTAGAGACCCGGCAAGGCTGATGGGCCTCATTAAATGTTTTTCTTAATTCCCCACCAACATCCAAAATTTAATTTAGAAACAGACGCGGATACTGAAAAGATAGCCATCTCCTCAAAATAAGTGCACCAGGACATCTTTTAATTTAGGATTCTGCAAACCAAAGTTAGGAGTCTTGTTCCAGATTCTCACAAACATACAGCCCTTTGTTCCTTCTGGATATTCTTTTGTTTTACCTAATTCCGAGGTGCTAGTGCCATCTGGGTGGGTTTCCATTTAAAGCCAATGTAATGGAAAGCTTAGCGTGATCATTCTCTTAGATTTACCTTTCCTCAACCAGAGCTCTCCTCTTGCTGTTTCTGGCTTAGCCTTGCTCCAGGCTAACATATTTCCAGGACTCAAATGGAATAATGTGAAAGAAGAGGCTGCGGGCCGCATTTAAAGATAACCTGAACACAGAGCGTGAGCCATTGGCGTTGTTCGTTCCATCAAAGAAGCAGCACTTTCTAAGCCTGCCGGGCACATCCCCAGGTCTTGGGTATCTGCAGAATTTAAGTGCCTCCGTTAGTCCATAGAAGGAACCTTGGTGACCATCTACTCTACCCTCACTTCATAGATGAGGAAATCAAGGGACCCCAGAAAGGTCTCATGACTTGCCAAGCTGTTGTGGTTTTATCCACCATTCACATAAGGTCTAAGCTCCTCAGCTTGGCTTACAAAGTCCTTTAAGGCCTGCCCCAGTCTCATCACTGCCCATACCCCCCATGCCTTTACTTAGCATGACTCAATGACCTTGTTCAGCTGGAGAACCATGTATTTATTACGTCTGTAAGCTGGATTCCAGGGAGTCTGACCCTCCCCTCCTCTCGGAGCACCCCACCCACCTGCATGCTCACGGTGCTTGTTCTGCTTGGCTAACTTCTCATCCTTCAGGTTCTCCTGTTCAGTGTCATTTCATCCAGGGACTCCCCCAGCAGTCAGTATTAGGTGTTTCTGCTCTCCATCCCCTTTACACCCAGTACTTAATCATTCCTCTTATTTCACCTCATTGTAAAATTGATTTAATCTTTTGTCTACTTTAGGTTGTCATGGGCAGGGCCCATGCTTGTGTTGCTTACCATCATATTTCCCGATCATAGCTCAGGGCCTAGAAAAGATGTTCGACAGAGACATCTGGATGGATGGGTAGATGGATGGATGGATGGCAGGCAAGAAGGAAGGGAGAGATCAACTGACATTGAATCACTATTAGGAAAGAAAACAGTCCTAAGACAATCTCAGGGGTTGCTTCTCATGTCCGCTGACTTATACAGAAATCGAGATTCAACTTAGATTTATTGAGGGCCTGCACTTTACAGCCTCTGTATTCCCTTGTTTCACCACCAAGATCCCATTTTATCCATACAACAACCTAGTGAGGCAGGAATTTTTATCCACTCTTTGCAGGTATGGAAACTGGGGCTCAGAGAAGGTGTGGACAGCAGCAGGCTGGTGCTTGGCCACCGAGACCGTGGTCTTCCCACTTTCTGCTTCATGGCCAACCCCACCCCAGAGCGCCCTGTGCTGTGTGCTCATCAACCCAGCCTGGGCTTTTGCTGTCCCAGTTAGTGAAATATTACATTCATGGCGAAGTGCTACTCTGGGTGGTATTATTTTGGCTTTACTTGCTGCTCTAGCTGGCCGGTGTTATTTCTGGCTGATTTTTATTTTCCCTTATGTAAGTAAAGGGGGGGCAAGATTGCTCCAATAAAATTTTATATGTGTTTCCTGCAAACGGGTAGCACAGTTGACATATCACAGGAACCGACAGCTAGGCTTGTCATCTTGCTCACAGAGCCCTCAGCTTCTCCTGCCTCCACTCTCCACCACCCATCTCCTGACACAATTTCTCTGAGATGGGGAGACATCTTTCCAGCCGCACCTTCCTGTTAAAAACGCCTCAGCCAACTAATTAATACCAACTAGAGAAGAGTTGATGGCAATTACAAGAGTATTAGCAGCAGTAAGTTCTCGTTAAATAGCAATTTTTCCTGATAGAAGCCAAGACATTTGAAGTCTGGCTTGGCGTTCCATCCGTAAGTACCCTAGTTGCACCCCTCCCCTAAATAATTCCCAAAGTGATATGAGTGAGGGTGAAACTACAGCTCAGCTTAGTATTTGCTTAAAATATATGTATATAGCTGGTGTCACAACTGTACCATTTTCTCCCCTCATGTGCCTATAGTTGGATTGTTAGACATATGCTTAATAGCTGTTCTGAGGAGAGATTGTGATTTGGGAAACTGGCTGCTGTTTCTGCTTCACATTATGGGACAAGGGAATAGTCATGGGAAACTTTGAGGTATACTTTTCCCATCATCTTAGTCCCCAAAGGGGGATGTCTTTACGCTCATCCTTCTCCATGTCCTCTGCTGCAGAGAAGCCCCCAAACCCATAGATTCCACATGTCACACTCCACATTATCACTTCCACATGTTCATGAGTGTTTAGATGAGCAATATTCAAAAATCCATAGTTACAAAAGAATCCAATTAGAAGACATTGTCTTGGGCTTGGTGGCGCAGTGGTTGAGAGTCGGCTTGCCGATGCAGGGGACACGGGTTCGTGCCCCGGTCCGGGAAGATCCCACATGCCGTGGAGCGGCTGGGCCCGTGAGCCATGGTCGTGGAGCCTGTGCTTCGTAACGGGAGAGGCCACAACAGTGAGACGCCGGCGTACCAAAAAAAAAAAAAAAGGAAAAAAAAAAAAAGAAGACATTGTCTTTATAAAGGAGTCTGCCATTATAATCCTTTAAATTATAGGCTTAAAAATACAACTTGAGTTTCTGGTACCTTAAAAATATGACTTGATATACAGTCATTTTATTTGTTTATAGCCATTTGGGAACATGCCCATCACATAAAGTGAGGGGAGCTCCATTTTGGGATGTTGCTTTATTTCTGCCTCCTGTAGGAAAGTGTTCCACTTTATACTCTGAAAAAGACAATGGTTGAACCACCTCTTTTCCAGCATCCCCTGCCGCCATTTTAAAAAACAAATGTTGTGCATACTTTTGAAATGGGAAGAATTTTCTCGTGTTCCCACTGTATCAAATAGCATTCAGAGATCCGGGAGCGGTAGACTTCCATACCCCTCACCTGCCTTTTCTCTACATCTGTTCCAGATCTTTCTGGAAGTATGGGCCTCCCTGAACTCAGAGAGCTAGACAAGGTCAAGGAGCTTAAAGCTCTAGGACCTGGGAGGTGGGGTCCTGAAAGCAGACCTCTCTGTTTCCTAGGAGGGCCTCTCTCCTTGTCCCGGCTCTGGCTTCAACCAAGGTGACCCTGATCCTGACAGAGATGGTGTCCGTGGCAGGGCCTCTCACACTACACTGCATGACAGCTGCCAAGGGTTTGTGCTTCCCTGGGCTTCACCCGCAGCAATTCTGATTCAATGGGTGATGCCCCTGCCAGTGGCACGGGCACCATACTTTGAGAACCACTGCCCTAAGAGATGGAGGCCAGACTGTAGGCTTTGATGAAAAGTTACACAGGCTCTGCAGACCACAGGTGGGTCTTGACATTTGGTGTCCAGAAGAGGATTGTAGGGAAAAAGGTAAAATTGACACAGTTAGATGCTACTCTTTGAGCTTTATAAAGGCACACGACGAAACTGCAGTTTTAACTTTCTGCATTTACCACTATTTATGTGATTTGGGTTTAGAAGGAAAATGCCCATGGGCCAATTTTCTAGGAAACAGGGAGGTTATGTTACTCCTGGATTACATCAAATACTGGTCATTTTAAAAGACTGCTTTATTGAATTATAATTTACATACCATGAAATTCACCCATTGTAAGAGAACAGTTCAAGGATTTCTGGTAAGTTTATACTGTGCAGCCATCACCACAGTCTAGTGTTAGAACATTTCCATCTTCCCAAAAAGTCCCTTTAAAATCTGGTGCTTTTTGTTGTTTGTGAATTATGTTAACAACATGTTCAAGTACCTTTCCAAAGGATAACAGTACTTTTTAAACCCTCTATGTTTTCATTATTTTAGACCCAATAAATAGGTCACAGGCCACCTGTTTCATTTGTCATTGGTTAGTCTTCATAGAGATGTTTGTGTTTACTTGCCTAAAATGAAATAATCAACCAGTGAGTATTATAGCATCTGCTGTGCCAAGCATTGCTTTGCCATCTCTTAAAATAAAGCTTTGTAAGTGTACTTCTCATGATTTAAAAGAGTTCTTCAATAGTTTATCTTAATTTCAACACCCATCGTGTGCCAGGTAGTGTGCTAAAGGATGTACAGATGAATAGTACATGATCCCTGCCTTCAAGGCGCTCAGAACTCTAGGAGATGAGACAAAAGTACAAGCTAATCAATATAGTATGATTCTATAATTAGGTCCCTTATCACAAATCTTAGAATGGTAGGGTAAACAAACAGCATTACATCCTATTATTTTTGTGTCATATACTGAGTGGCTTGCTTGCTCCAGAAATTGGTTTCACTGCCCCAACTGAACTCTGCCATCTAAACGTGATGTCTCATGGGGGCCTTATCAGAGACAAAACCTTTTCTGTAGAAAACACTGCGACCACAGCATCCCAGTGAAAGGATACAGGTTTTTTTTTGTTTGCTTGTTTTTTGTGTGTGCAGTACGCGGGCCTCTCACCGTTGTGGCCTCTCTCGTTGCGGAGCACAGGCTCCGGACGCGCAGGCTCAGCGGCCATGGCTCACGGGCCCAGCCGCTCCGCGGCATGTGGGATATTCCCGGACCGGGGCACGAACCCGTGTCCCCTGCATCGGCAGGCGGACTCTCAACCACTGCACCACCAGGGAAGCCCAAGGATACAGTTTTAACCATTTGGACCCAACAGTGGTGCCTCATCTGATGGTCTACATTTCACAGTGAGAATCAACAATGGATTTAACCCACACACACCTACTTGTACCACATTAGGTGTTATGGAGCACATTGAAGAAACAGTTCCCTGTCTCATTGAGAAGACAGGACTTACACATGAAGAATTAAAGCAGATGTGCGAAGAAGTATATGGTAAAGTTCTAAATTAAATGAGTCATGATGAAACATCCAGCACAGACAGTAAATACTGGGGGGAAACTAGGCTTGCTTCCCCCAAAGCAGGACTGCTGAATGCCTCTTAATCATTAGGGGCAGGCAGAGCACAGGGAGGCCTTTCAGAACAGTGGATTAGACAAGATCAATGTCATTTGTAAGGGTACGACATCAAGTTAAGGGGATGTTCTTTCCCCTCATATATTTGGACTGGACTGCCTTTTATTTCTCTATATTAACTAAACTTCCCAATTTAAATTAGCTGTATGGAAAATAAATGAACTAGATCATATTGGAAGTAGAGAAGACCAGCCATTCCCTAGTTCTGTTGCTACATTTAATGGTGTTCACTTTTTTAAGCTTTCTCCATTTGCGACAGGAAAACAGGCACTTGATTTCCTTGAAACACTATTGATAATCTTTGGTGCGACCATGAAATGATGTCACTTGGTAAGAAAAATGGGTATAAAACTGGAAGCAAAAATGCTTTAACCTTAGCAATTTCTCATTTGCTTTTCAAAATGCAGTCTTTTCCCTAGTTTCCCATACTTTTAAGGTGGGCATGATTATACATATCCACTCTTCCCCTAAAACATATTCCGGGTATGAGGAACATGGGAGAAGGTTCTTTGCATACCACCCTCCTCTCTCTCTTTGAAGGCTTATCAGAGTTGAGAGCCATGTTTCTGCCCCAGGAACTGATGGGGCAGTGTAACTGCCCTTCCCTAGATCTAACAACCTCTGGTTTTGAACATTAGGCTGGTCAGAGAGCAATGTCAATCCTATTTCACCTCCATGGCCAGCACCAAAGGCAAGCAGTCCAAATGGCAGTAGCCCTGCAGTGAAAGGTAATACAGTGTTCTATCCCTCTTAAATGACAGTTGCCTTCATTTTCACTGGCCTAACACCCTTTTCTTTCTTTATTAATTTCCATGTGAGCATCTTGGGTTCAAGGGAGGGACTGCATGGGTGGAGAGTTCGGCATGATGCTAGCAACTAACATTCTAACTTTTTTCCTGGCTTAATGTCCTAATTCATAACTCCCTCTATCAAATCTAATGAGGAAGACTCAAACATCTATCTCCATGTGACCGGGTGCTCCCCAAGATTGGGTGACAACAGTAAGGGAGAAAAGGCCACTGAGGTTGGCGATCCTTAGCTGAAAATACCATTGCTTCCACCAGACAAGGCATTTGGTTAGTGCTTTTCATGAAGAGCCAGATGTCTTAGTTGTCAAAAAAGGGCCTTTTGAGCTTGTGAAATCTGTTCTTTTGAGACAAAACATCTGCCTGAGGAAGATCTCATCTGTATTTGCAGCTCTCTCTCTTTCTTTGGTCATCACCCACTTTCCCTGTGTTGACCACAGGAAGTTAAAGGAAGTGTCAATTTTATTATCATCAGAAAGCATTCCCTTGATGTTTTTTAGGTGTTGTACAAATAGTTGCACCTGGTTTTCCCTCCCACAGTGGAGGTCTGGGGAATGTGAGGACCCCCCATGCCCCTGAGGTATAGTTACCTGGCTCTTCACAGAAGGGCTACACCCGCCATCGCCATCGGAAGGTGCTGGGAAGGGGAGGTGAGCATGGAGTGTATTTTCCCTGGTGCTGTCTCTAAGATATCTTGATATTCTCTATCAAGAACACACTAATCCTCCTAAGTCAATCTTGCCCCATACAATTTCTTTGTGTGACCTCCTACATGACTAAAGAAAGAGAAATTACTCCCTTTTTTTGAAAAAAAAAAAGGTGTCTCCCCCGCTCCCACCAAGCTGTATTGAGATCTCTGAAGTCTCAGTTTATCATATCAAAATAAGCCAAGTGTTTTGGGGGCTAACTGCACACAATGTGAAATTAATGTTACATAATAATAACTTGCACAGTTACTAACTAGTCTTGCTTGCAATAGCTTATCTCTCTAGTAGATGCATTGTTATCTCATTATAAAATAATATATCCACAAGAGACTTTGAAAAACAAAGGGAGGAGAATCAGAAGTATAAAGTGATCAGTACACTGTCTTAATGTTTAAGTGCTTTTTAGTGAAAAGATCAAAAGCCCTGTGTATGTTGGTATAATCCCATCAATATTCTCTATCACTCTCATATAACCACTTTTAGCAACTTGTGCTACCAATATTTTTTGAGACTCTTTTCAACCAGATGGCAAAAACATTCCTAGCTGCTCTCAGCTAGAAGCATAACCTGTCAGAGAGACATTTACTTCATGCTTTTGATACTGCCACCCGTTGGAGAAAGAAAAAAAAGCATGGGTCATCCAAGCCAATGAACTTAGATTCTCATGTGGAATGATTTATATAGAGAGGAGCCCCCAACTTATTTGTAAATCACTTGCATCAGGCACTCTTTTGAAAATGTTCTCCTCATCTGGAAAATAATTAGGCTCTGTAATTGTGACACTCAAGAAGTTAGGGCAGGTGGTTCGGTGAAAGGACCGCTGAAGGCTGTTCCACTGAGGCTGGAGTGTAAGGGGTATGGGGGCAATTTAGAGCCCAGTGGGGAAGGGGAGGCCTGTCACAGGCCCCCTTCCTCTGATGGGAGAGGGTTAAAGTGACCCGAGTGACCTCGGGAGAAGAGGGGCAGTCAGGCCTAGGTGCCATCCCTGCCCCCCCTCTTCTGGACCTGTTGCTTTGAAGGCTGAAAAGAGTAACCACGGTGTTTCTCTTAACCCAGCAGATTTGAAAAGATTCTTCCAGGAAGCACCTTGCTTCTTGAGACATTCAGTCTGATCTCTGAAATGACTGATATTTCCTGGTGGTGGTGAAGCATGGGGCCTGGGGTTTCAGGCAGCTCTGTGGGCTGTGGCCATCGCTGGGTGGAGGTGCAGGTGTGGGTTAACACAAAGGATCCCTGTGCATTGAACTGTATAAAGACCATGGTTTAAAAATGTTACTCAGCCAAACGGCCAACAGGGGGGCATGGAATACCCTAACAAGGCTTGGTGACAAAGAGCAATGGGGTTTGTTGGATTGAGCGTCCTCCCTCTTCAAGATGCACCTGGGCCCACCTGCCTGCAGCCTGGCAGAGGTGGGAGTTAGCAAGGTAGGTGGGTGTGCTCATGTTTGCTCTTCTCTCCCCAGAGCCTGCCAAGCCCTCCTCGGACCTGACTGCCTGGTTCAGTCTTTTCGCCGATCTCGACCCATTATCAAATCCTGATGCTGTTGGGAAAACCGACAAAGAACATGAATTGCTGAATGCATGAGTCTGCAGCCTCCAGGAAGGAGCCCACAGGCGGCTCCAAATCAGCACACCCGGGGGGCTTGCAGATGTAGGAAGTGATCAGTATGCTGTTTTAATATTTACGTGCCATTTTAATAAAATGAAAGGGTCAAAGGCCCTGTTTATATTGGTATAATTATTTACTTTTATTTGGTCTAAAGGGTTCCCGTGTGTTCTCTATGTGGACCTGACGATACAGGGTGGTCTGGGAGCAGTTTCCAGGCCCACCGTTTTCCTGCCCACAACTGCATCGTGGCTGCCGACGTGTCACTGGGCTGCTACAAGGTCCAAGTTCAAATCATAAACCTACTTTTTGTTAGGTTTAAATAAGGTGTCCTACAGCCTCAGAGGCTAGGGTGGCTTAAATGCCTCCTCTTGTACCCCCTTGCCCGTGTTCCCCCTTAGAGGGGGCTGTAGGGAGACACCCTCTTCCTGCCGAGCCACCTTCCAGAGAGCTCTGGGTGAAGCTCCCGCCAACCAAAGACTGTCCCACGGCCCCTGCCTGCTGTGCAGTGGGTTCCCTCACGGGCAGTGAGCTTATCGGGGTTGCACAAATCCCTCTGCGGAAAGCAGCCACATCTGCAGATCCCAGCTCTCCTTTAGTCCTCTCCATGGCTGGAATTCAAAAGCATGTATTTCTGGAGCCCCTTGTGATATTGTTTTGTTTTTTTAATTAAATGGAAAAGATATTTGACATGCAAAGTCAAGTTAATAAATGAGTCTGTCGTGTGGACTCAGTGGGGACGTGCTGTGGGAGTAGAGGCTGGAGAGGGACGGGGGAGAAGGACGGGTCCCACCTGCTTGAAGCTGCTGACGTGACCCATGCATCCCCCAGGTCCGGCAGTGGGGGAGGGGCGGGGACTCCTGCCAGCGCGGGCAGGGGTGAGGGCGGCAGTTCTGCGTGCGGGCACATAAGCGACTCAGATAATCCACCTTTGTCAGAGACCCCAGGGCTGATGCCTCTCCTTCCCGCCCGTGTCACCGGTGATGGGCTGAGAGGCCACACACGTCCGCAGAAGCCCGTGTTCCACGCCTTTCACTGAGTCGGGGCGGAGTCTATGACGGACTAGCCAGGCCTTGGTTCTACGAGCTCAGCTGGGCCGGGAGGTGTCTGCTGCGCTCCTGCAGCTTCAGTCCCCAGCCCCTAAAGGGTGTCCTGGGGCCACTTCAAGTGCACAGAGACGCTGGGCCTGCCCAGCTCAGGGGAGGCCCAGCCCGGCGCCCGGCCTGAGGAAGGCGCTCGCAGGTAAGATGGCAGCGGGAACTCGGCGGTGCGTGTGTGGCTTGTTCAGCTCAGCTCACTTCCGGGCTGGAGCAGCACGGCTCTCCACACGGGTCTCTTTCGTTAGAACCTCATTTAGCAGATTCCTCAGCCTGGCATTCGTGGTCTTTTTTTTTTTTTTTTTTTTTTTTTTTTTTTTGCGGTATGCGGGCCTCTCACTGTTGTGGCCTCTCCCGCCACGGAGCACAGGCTCAGCAGCCATGGCTCACGGGCCCAGCCGCTCCGCGGCACGTGGGATCCCCCCGGACCAGGGCACGAACCCGTGTCTCCCGCATCGGCAGGCGGACCCTCAACCACTGCGCCACCAGGGAAGCCCCCATTCGTGGTCTTTGAGGAGATCGGTGTACAGCCCCAGGGCCCCAGCTCACTACCCTGCCCCCACACCAGAGGACGGCTTGCTGTGCCCCTAAGCCTCCCTCTCATCCCTCGGCCTGTGCGTTTGCTGCGCACTCCACCCAGGATGGCCCGGCTCTGTGACCTCAGCCACCTTCACGATGTTACCCACCCCTCAGGAGCTTCCTCAGACCCCATCTCCCCCACAGGGACCTCTCGAAGTGTAGCCCGCAGTTTTCCGTTGAAGAAATGCCCCTCATCTCCCTCCCTGTCCTCCCATCTCCTCAGAAGGCCTGTGCTGTCTGCATGTGCCTCTGCCACCGGGTTTTGCAATCCCAGAAAACAAAGCCTCTATTTCCCCAAATCTTCTCTGTCTCCCCAGTAATGAGCACCCTGGAGGCACTTGTAAGCATTGGATTAATGATTGCTGAATGGAACTGCCCTGTGTGGAATGTTGATCAAGGCCTCATAGTTTCATCCTGGGTCACGTTTGTTTGCAGCTGTAAAAACCCACAGCAGCCACTGTAAGGAGTTGAAGCAGGAGGGCCTGACTCCCTCGGTCCAGGCTGGAGGCCCAGGGAGCTTGGTTAGTGGAGGGCAAGGGGTGCGGGGTTCTCTTCTGTTGAATGGATCACTTTAAATACTAACAAGTTGCATTTTACGGTTGATCGGTGGGTGAAGGGGAGAAGACGACTGTGGTCATTGGACAGCCTTTGCTACCATTAAAAAAAAAAAAAAAAAAAGGCATTTTCTCCCTGGATTTTTACATTTTTGTTAAAACAAAAAAAAAGATTCAATTCCCTGTCCCATCTGCAGGCCTCTCGGCCAGGTACTTGATCCCTCTTGATAGGTGTGTTTCGATCGTGGCTCACACAAAGCCCCTTCGAACACCTCTCCAGTTTAAGCAGAAGCAGCTGCTGCCTGATTCTCTTGTAAGTGTCCAGTGTGCCGGCCCAGCCAGGGGGCTTCCTCTGGGACCCACCTCGGGGCCGGGCTGTCTTCGTCTAGAAGTCGAAGGGGCCTCACCTCTTCGTGCTCAGTCTTGCGCTTCTGCTTAATTTTCACCCCATGTCGTGAGGCTGCTCTGAGCTCTCAGGGACATTCAGAGAGCACCTGCTCCTTGAACACTTTCATCCTTTGGAGCTGCAAGTCTCCCTTCCCCACTCCCCCTCTCCCAGCTAATATAGAAAGAATATTCACATTTACGGGAGTGAGCCAGAATGTTTCTATTTGCACTTTATAGATTCATTGCCTTCAAAATGTAATTTTAGAAATGTCAAGTTGATTTTGAGTTCTGGGAGAGTGAGAAAAGCATCCGTTAGCTTCAGAATTAGAAATGTGCCAACTTAGAAAGAACCAGCACTTGTTGTTTTCAGAGGTTTATGCCCAAGAAAATGTTACCTGCTCAGAACTGGCAGCCTTGGGAGCCCTGAGTTGCCAGTTGGCGTGTAGGTGGGGCTCGCCATCTTGTTGTGGCCAGTGTTGACGTTGGGTGTGGGCCAGGGCTGAGGTCCCCCCGCAAGGCTGCCATGTGAGGCTGCCTAGCCCTCTGGCTTAAGATGGCACCCACCAGACCTCTCCTGCCCATGCTTCAGCTCCAGGGGCCAAAGAACCAAACTCTATGCTTTTCTCTCTTGAGACCCCTCCCCAGGGGCTGACCCTGGCAGTGGCTCAGGGCTAACTATTAGCACTGTTGGATTTTGCCAGTATATCAAAATTGCTTCTGTCTTTGTGATCAACTAGTGTCCTCCAGACAGGCCATGGTAGTTAATCCTCTGCTTTGGTTTAAACCATCTCCGAGTCCCAGTCACAGTGTAATGATGTAGGTCTCTTTAGCTTTGTTGGAAAATAGATTTCAGGTTGGAGGCAACTCCAGATGATTGGCAATGGCTGCCAAGAATTCTGCATTGAGAAGAATTCTTATAAATGAGAGATATTTGTGATGGGTACAGGGCAGGGAGTGGTGACAACAGTGCTATATAATTACCAGCTCTACATTAGACAGTGCCTTTCATGCAGCTTTTAGATTTAACAACGTCTTCTTATCCTTCTCCTTCTTTCTCCTTTTCTTCTTCTTCTTTCTCCTCTTCCTCCCCATCCTCTTCTTTTAATCAAAAATGGCTAGGATTTGGCAACATTGACAGAGGGGCATGCATGAATGAGAAAAGCAGAAAGTTCAAAGAACACATTACTGACACCTAATTCAACTCAAACTCACTTAAACAACAACAACAAAAAGTGGGGGTGGATTTATTTGCTCAGGTAACTAAAAAGTACAGGTGTAGGCTTTCATGCGTGCTGGATCTAGGGGCTCAGATGATGTTCTCAACAATTATCCCTCTTCAGCTCCCAGCTCTGATTCCCTCTGTGTTGCTTCATTCCAACAGACTCTTCTCATAAGGAGGCCAAAAGGCCACCAGCATCTCCAGCCAAAGTCTTGATCTGAGTCTGCCTTTTATCCTTGGTCCAATTGTCAGTCAACCACTGGGGTGAAAAATAGGCTATTTGCCCAGTTTTTCATGAGCCTGTCCCTGGAGCTTAACCCTCAAGGACTGGCAATAGAGAAAAGATAGTTCCTTAAGGGAGAACTAGGGTGCCATTATTAGAGGAAGAGAGAATGGACCTTGGGAAGGAGAATGCAATAGCGATCCACTCTCGTTTCCACTGGAAGGACTTTGAGAAGACACTGTGTAGTCTTTCCAGACGATATGGAGTGAGCTGTGTTAAAGAACTGGAATGTTTTCCAGGGACTCCACTGGAGTCCCTTTTGAGGTCACCCCCAGCACTGGGGCTGAAAGGCTTGGTGCTCTCAGTGGCCCATGGAGGATCCCTGCCTTGCAGCTGACCTATAGCTGACTTCAGGAAAGTCAAAAGGGACCACAGAGCTCTTTGTATCCAATCCACTCATATCCAGGTAACGAGACTGAGGGACCCAGGGGACATAAAAAACCTATAAGTTAGTGGAAAACCAAGACTAGAGCCCACACTGCCTGACTCTTGGGCCAAGCCTTCTTTTACTTCAAGGTGTTTGCTACAAACTGAGAGCTGAGGTTTTAGACCAGTCATTAAGTACGCCCTTTGGAGATAGAATCTAGCACAGTAATATAGGGCGGTCATTAGAGTTTGGGTTCTGAAGCTGGACAAATCTGTAGATACCAAAATTAACAGAAGCAATGCACAGTTACTCTAAAGCAATGGGAGGCTTATAACCAGAAACACCAAGCCAGCAGAAGCAGAGAGGTATAGACCAGACAGGGGGTGGAGCAGGGGAGAGGGCAGGTGGTGGCCAGACCTTGGAGACAGCCCGGGCTGCTCCGGTGCTCTCAGACTTTTTTTTTTTTTGTGGTATGCGGGCCTCTCCCTGTTGTGTCCTCTCCTGTTGCGGAGCACAGGCTCCAGACGCGCAGGCTCAGTGGCCATGGCTCACGGGCCCAGCCGCTCCGTGGCACGTGGGACCCCCCCAGACTGGGGCACGAGCCCGTGTCCCCAGCACCGGCAGGCAGACTCCCAACCACTGCGCCACCAGGGAAGCCCTCTCAGACTTCTTTGATCAACTGACAAACCTCTTTGAAAATAGGATCTTTGGCCTTAATACAAAATATACGCCTATGTCCTGCCTTCTGATAACTAATCAGTGAGAGGCTGACCTGAGGACTCTATTGCTCTCAACAGGCCCAAATGCTGGCTCTAGAGTTCTCAAGAGGAGCCACAGTCATTGTGTCCTCCTGGAGAAGAACATGATTATTCTCAATGGAATTCTGGGACCTCTCAGGCTCTCTATCAAATCTCTTCCTTTCCCCACTGGTCCAATGGCCTGACACTCTGGTGGCACTTCCAATATTTTCAAGGGCACTGAGATGCTCCTCCTTTCACTGCTAGGAACACTGCCCCACCTACCTCCCCCCCAACCCCCCGGTGGGAACAACAATCTCAGCATTGGATAACTGCTGGCTTTGACATTAGGGTGGTGATTGCATGACGTGGCCCAGCAGAGAGTTGATTGGAAGTGCCCAGGAAACCTCTAAAACCCGACAGAGGCCACCTCTGCCAGTGAGGGATGAGGCAATCGATTTTAGAAGTGCCTCATCAGTAGAGGCTGGATTATATATCAGCTCTCTGGGGCTTCCTTCTCCAGCTACTTCCCAGGGAGCTCTTTTATTGATTTTTTTTTTTTTTTTTTTTTTTTTTTTTTGTGATACGCGGGCTTCTCACTGTTGTGGCCTCTCCCGTTGGGGAGCGCAGGCTCCGGATGCGCTGGCTCAGCGGCCATGGCTCACAAGCCCAGCCGCTCCCCGGCATGTGGGATCTTCCCGGACCAGGGCACGAACCCGTGTCCCCTGCATCGGCAGGCGGGTTCTCAACCACTGCGCCACCAGGGAAGACCACTTTTATTGATTTTGATCCAAGATGTCTCCTTGCTGTTTCTGGCCCTGAACTGTGGGTGCCCAAGGGTCTGTCCCACACTTAGAGCATCCCCCCACTCTGCCCCTGTCCCCAGCACAGACAGAAGGCATTCTTAGGACGCAGCGCTGGACAGATCAACATCCTTGCTTCCATCCTTTTCCAGCACCTCATTGCTATTTCTGATGGCTGGGTTCTAAGTTCTTTCTGCCTTACTAGAGAGTCTATTCTGGCCCAGGGATTTATGGACCTCTTAGCATCAAGAGTTCTGTACATCCTCTGAGATCATATGTAATTTTTTGTGAAAATGCACCTCTGTGGATTTCTTTTCCTGAGGAAATGGTCTAGAGCTCCCATAAATCCTCAAAGGGGTCGATGAACAATAAAAGTCAGAAACATTCATGCCAATCATCAGAGGTTTCATGCTGATGCTGAGGGCACCGATGTGATTGGAACTTCCTATGAGCCCGGAAATCCCCCATCGTCCGTGTGTCAGCAAGCAGGAGGCTCCTCGGACTGCCTTTCCCTGCAGGGAAGTCACAGCCATTCTGTCCTGTTTCCTCTCTCCTTGCCCTTAATGGCTGAATTGGCCACACGTGGGGTGGGCTTAGTAGTCAAACCGAGGGGTATTTTTATCCTGCCAGTAGGAGCTGCCATCCTGGGTGAGCTGTGACTTTGGCTCCAGCTTGAAGGAAGAAGCTGGCAGGAGAGAACAAATCCTGACAACGTACTAGCCTGAGCTCTTGCTACCTGCAGTCTGCCACCCATCTGTTAGCTGCCCTCAGAACCAGCCCTGGGGGAGCCCTTGCCTCTTTATCTTGGGCTTCAATGGGGAGCCTGTGGTGAGAGCGGCCCAAGGCCAAGCAGGTTTTTCTGCCCTGGAAACCAGGTCTATGGTTAAAGATGAAGCACCTGGAGAGGAGAGAGGGGTGGGCCCAGGGGGAAGCCGGAAGTGTCCTGGTCTCCTGGCCTGGTTTCCGGGAGTGGGCGGGGTGAGCAGAGCCGGGCTGCTTATAGAGGCCTGAGCAGGGAGGACTGGGGGGTCTGCGGGAGGACAGAGTCGGAGGCGCACCCCTGGGCCTCTTGCCTGAGTAGCCTGGGTGGTGGGAGCCGGACAGACTGCCCAGCTGAGAGCGAGGAACGGTGCAAACGCCAGGCAGTGGACGGTAGAGAAGGAGGTAGGACCCTGCGGTGAATGTCCCTGAGGCCATCAGAGGCAGAGATGTTAGGCTAATGTAACCATGTTTACGGCTGTACTACTTTCACTATTTCTGACCCTACATAGATTGTGGAAAATAAAAACAGCTGTTATCCATGAGGAACTCTATGCTGGGCACTGTGCCATGTACACATAAGCCCACTCATCTTCTTAACTATCCTATGTGGTAGGATTTTTTTTGTGTGTGTGTGTGTGCATTAAAAACATTTTTTTAAATTGAGTTACAATTCACATACCATAGAATTCACCCTTTTAAAGTGTATGATTCAGTGCTTTTTAGTGTACTCACAAGGTTATGCAACCATCACTGTTATCTAATTCCAGAGCATGTTTTATTACCCCCAAAGGAAACTCTGTAACCTGTTATCAGTGAGTCCCTATTCCACCCTACCCCAGACCCTGGCACCCACTAATCTGCTTTCTATCTCTATGAATTTACCTATAATGGACAGAATGGGTTAATGTAGTCTTTTGTAACTGGCTTCTTTTGTTACTCAGCCCAACTTGGGTTGACTCGCCCACGTGCAGCAAAGCCAATCTATTGACACTGGGTTGCGGTGAAAGAAAATGCAGCGTTTATTGCAGGGCACCAAGCAAGTAGTGCCAGAAGCTAACTTCCAAAGGAAAAGGCCCGAACTCCCTGATGGCTTTCAGGGAACGGTTTTTAAAGCAGGGTGAGGGAGAAGGTTGTGGGGTACGTGATCAGCTCATGGACATTCTTCTGACTGGTTGGTGGTGAGGTAATCAGGAGTCAACATCGTCAACCTTCTGGTTCTAATCAGTCTGGGGTCTACCTGCTTGTGGTCAACATTCAGTTAACTTCTTCCACCTGGTGGAGGTTTCAGTAGCTGCAAAACAGCTCAAGGATATGTCTCAGAATACTATCTGTAGCCCTTGAAGAGGAGCTAAAGGTCCTTGACTTTGTTTAATGGCTCAACTATTATTATTTTGTCTTGCTTGACTGTTTTCCTTTGTTTCTGAATTTCCTTGCATCTCTAATTAAATTTGTTCTTTGGAACTGGGGGAAAGCCTAGGAGGCTAAAGTTTTTCTATAAACAAGAGGTAGATGGAGGATATGGAGGGGTCTGTCCAGGGAAGGCCCCATAGCGTTCTACTTGATTACAATCCCTTCTTTTCTTTGATATTCCTCAAACTTGAGGGGGAACTGGTGCAGGACAAGAAAGGGAATAAAGTTTTGGTTAGAGAAGTTAATCATTAACTCGGCAGAGGAACTCACTTTTAGGAGGACTTGGTTTTAGCCCCTACTCTGTTTCGACTTTCCCCAAATCTTTGAGGAAATGGGGCTGTGGATACTTCCTGCTGAAATGGGGCATAATACTGCCTAAATCTGGGGAATGGACACAGAGTTGGATATACTCCCCAGTTCCAAGCTTAGCATCAGCATTTCGTATTATGAAAACATTACCTCTCTCTTTGATTGCTTTGTCATAATACCTGTACAAAGGTTGGAAAATTAGTAGACATATTACTGAGGATAATGATTAAAATGCACCTTGTAATATTCCCCAAAATAGTCCTCCTATTTTAGATGGCAACCAGGAAAATAAGTTTTAGAGTGGGTCCTCTTTACATACATCCAGTAAACAAGTAGCCTTTTGAATTATTCCATATTTGTGTTTCAACTTTTCCAGGTTTTCTTTTTAATTGAAGTATAGTTAAGTTACAGTTGTGTTAAATTATAGTAATTTATAGTTGTGTTAGTTTCTGGTATATAGCAAAGTGATTCAGTTATACATATATAATATATATACATACACATATATGTATACACACATATATATTCTTTTGCATATTCTTTTCCATTATAGTTTATTATAAGATATTGAATATAGTTCCCTGTACTATACAGTAGGACCTTGTTGTTTATCTGTTTTATATATAGCAGTTTGTATCCGCTAATCCCAAACTCCTAATTCATCTCTTCTCTCCCTCTTTCCCCTTTGGTAACCATAGTTTGTTTTCTATGCCTTTGAGTCTGTTTCTGTTTTGTAAGCTCACTTGTATCATATTTTAGATTCCACATATAAGTGATATCATTTGATATTTGTCTTTCTCTGTCTGACTTACTTCACTTAGTATGATAATTTCTAGGTCCATCCATGTTGCTTCACATAGCATTATTTCATTCTTTTTTATGGCTGAGTAGTATTCCATTGTACATATATACCACATCTTCTTCATCCATTCATCTGTTGGTGGACACCTAGGTTGCTTCCATGTCTCGACTATTATAAATAGTGCTGCTATGCACATTGGGGTGCATGTATTGTTTTGAATTAGACTTTTTGTCTTTTCTGGATATATGCCCAGGAGTGGGATTGCTGGATCATATGGTAGCTCTATTTTTAGTTTTTTAAGGAACCTCCATACTATTCTCCATAGTGTCTGCACTAATTTACATTCCCACCAACAGTGTAGGAGGGTTCCCTTTTCTCCACACCCTCTCCAGCATTTATTATTTGTAGAGTTTCTGATGATGGCCATTCTGACTACAATACCTCATTGTAGTTTTGATTTACATTTCTCTAATAATTAGTGATGTTGAACATCTTTTGATGTGCCTCTTGTTCATCTGTATGTCTTCTTTAGAGAAATGTCTAACTCTTCTGCCCATTTTTGATTGGGTTGTTTTTTTGTCATTGAGTTGTATGAGTGTATATTTTGGAAATTAAGCCCTCGTTGGTCGCATCATTTGCAAATATTTCCTCCCATTCCCTAGGTTGTCTTTTTATTTTGTTTATGGTTTCCTTTGCTGAGCAAAAGCTTATAAGTTTGATTAAGTCCCATTTGTTTATTTTTGCCTTTATTTCTATTGCCTTGGAAGACTGACCTAAGAAAATATTGCTATGATTTATGTCAGAGAATGTTTTGCCTGTGTTCTCTTCTAGGAGTTTTATGGTGTCACATCTTATATTTAAATCTTTAAGCCATTTTGAATTTATTTTTGTGTATGGTATGAGGTAGTGTTCTAACTTCATTGATTTACATGCAGCTGTCCTGTCCAGAGATACAAATTATACATAGCAGGAGCTATTGGTCAATACACATATGTCTCCTTTTTTGCCAAAATATAATATAAAGCAATTTTATTATCTAATACTATTCTGGCTAAAGAATCTAGGGCCTAGCTGGGAGGCTATAGCATGAGCTGCCTTGCTTGCCAATACTCTTCCTGAAGTAAGAGAAAGGTTTCATAGGTTGCAGTTGGCAGCTGCTAGCAGATATTGTTTTGAGAACATCTGGTGGTGTCCTTGAGTCTGATACTGTTTAGAAAACTCAAGTTCTCAGTAATATAGTAAAATAGTCTGAAACCATGTCCATAATGGCCATCCAGCTCTATTTTGGATGCCTGAACCACAGTTATTCCATTTTTAAAAATAGTAATATTTTCTTCAGTGGTTAAAGCAGATGTACAATGTATGTTTTGTAGGCCACAAACGGGCTGTTTTGGTTAGCCTAAAGTTCAATTTAAGTCATGTATAAGCCAGAATTACTTTCCCAGACCTCAATATGTGAAAATTTCCTCCACATTTCCCACTTTTGATAGAAAGCATTAATAATCAAAATAATTGTCCCTTGTTGCCAGGATGGTTGCTGCCTGCCCTGGGTCCATGATGTCCCTTGCTGCTAGGCCTACTTGTGTGTGTGTGTATGTGTATGTAATTTGCCTACTTATCCACACTGGGAGAAAATAATCAGACAAAATAAATAAACACAGAGGTATGCTGATGGGGAAACACTTTATAGGCTATGCATTTTTATCAATTACACTGAATTGTCATGCAAAACATTGTACATGTGCTTCAAGCAGTAGACCTAAAGCAAGGAGTGATACATGTCATGAGTAGTTATACTCTGTGACAACTTCATTAGAGAATTTTCTTTCCATCTTAAACACTGGGGGCAAAATATGGTTAGAAGTAAAACAATAACTTTCAGTGTTTATAGGGAGACAAAGTTTTGGTAAAGATTTCATAAATTAGTATGATTGGGCTTATAGACCTGGTCTGGATTCTTGGGTTAGCTGCCTACCATTGCTGTCATCCTCTTTTTGTCCTGGTGTGGATATTATTTGGGACCAATAGACCTTTCTATAGACCAGTCCAATGCAGAGGTCTTTCCTAAGTGGGAAATATGAATTAAAGAGTTAACTCCCTTCAGTTTCATTGTGTCTGAGGTATTTAAGAATACTTGATAAGGGTTCTTTAAATGATGCCTTTTCCAGTATGCATAATCTTCTGGTTGCAGGTCATGGGGCATCTGATCTTCATCCAAAGATGCATTACTGTGATTGACTTCAGAAACAAGCTTAGAATATCCTCCTAATTACTCAGACTTTACAATAGTGTAACATAACAACAAGAAGCTACTTGGGAAATGAGTCTTAAGCAGTAAATATTGACCTGAATTAACAAAACTAGAATTTAATATCCATTGAAACATAATCTTTTTCTTTCTAAAATTGCCCTCATTTTTACCAAATATAGCCAAATTAAAACTAACTTGTTTGCAAAGTCAGTCTGGTTAATTGATCATATAGGCTCTTTTAAATTGGTTTTGCTGGAACTTTTCATAAGGAACCTCAGATTGAACTTTTAAGAGGCCTCTCAAGACCAGGAAAGCCACACCATGGGCTTGTCATCAGATTGTGCCTGCAATATCTATAGATTTGGGTGAATTTCTCTCTTCTTGAAGTCCCCCAAATATCTTGAGATTCCTGCACCTGTCAGGAGGTGACCTCTCTTATTCACCTGATAAGCCTCCTGGAAACCCAAGAATTTCCAATTTTTGGAAGGATCAGGTAGAGGGAAAAGGTAAGTGTTTCAATTTTACTTACAAAAGTGTAATTTACCAAGTTGTTATAAGTTATAATTAGCTTAAGGGGAAAGGTTTCCTTATATCTGGAAAACAGGTTAAAAGCCAATAATATTTTGGACAAAAACCATAAAATTATAACCATATTTATCAGTTCATTCAGTCCTATGTAACTAATCCTTTTTGTTAACAGTTTTATGAAACCATCAGGGTTTCCATTACAATTCTTTAATTTTTTATCAGTTCAGCAGTATTATCTGAAAGTTATCAGAAACCTGTACTTGTCAAAAAGTCCTTTCTTTGAATCTTCATGATGACGAAGCCTTTTTTCAAAAGCATCAGAGTGAAACAGTAACTGTTTATGAATGACAAAAGACATAAGAAGGCATGGTTAAAGATCTGATTGCAATGCAGTTGACAAATGGACTTAACCAAGTTGCTGTGACATACATTTTAAGGTAATAACTAGAATTATGACTGATAACATTATATCAAGGCATATTTAAATTTTAGGAACTTCCTATAATTTCTAGAACATTTATATTAATGACATCCATATAGTATAACCTAAGAAGGTTTATCCCTCGTGTAATAATGCTTCCCATGTAATTTAACATACCAAATAATCCTAGTTGGTTTAATATTTCTCTCTCAGGTGACTTAGGGGCCCTCTGAAGTATCCCAAAGTTAGCTGGAGGTCAAAAGGACTTTAATTAGAATTTGATATTTGGGAAGTTTGTCAAAAATATCAAAAAGTTTTCAAAACACTTGGTCAAATAAGATCATAGTTCACTGTGAAACAATAGTTTTCACTTAACCAAAGTGACAAAATATTTTAAGAGCAAATACAGATCATTTAAAGTCTGTCCCAGGAAGGTCCCATAGGCTTCTGCTTCGTGACACTTTCACTTTGCATAATATTTTTAAAGTTCATCCATGTTGTATCATATACCAGTACTTCATTCCTTTTTATTGCTGTATTAGTAGTTGTATGGATATGACACAATTTATTTTTCCAATCATCAATTGATGGATATTTGAATGGTTTCTACTTTTTGGCTATTATGAATACTGCCACTGTGAACATTTGTGTGCAAGTTTTTGTGCAGACATATTTTTATTTTCTTGGATATATACCTAGCAGTGGAATTTCTGGGACATACGGCAACTCTATGCTTAATCTTTTGAGGAACTGTTAGGCTGTTTTCCAAAGTGGCTACGTTATTTTACATTCCTACCAGTAGTGTATCAGAGTTCCAGTTTCTCTACATCCTCACCAAGACTTGTAATTATTTGTCTTTTTGGTTATGGCCATCCTAGCAGGTATAAAGTGGTATCTCATGGTTCTAATTTGCATTTTCCTAATGGAAGTAGGTATTTGCTTGCCCTGAATTGTGTCTCCCCAAAGATTCATATTTTGAAGGCCTAAACACCCCAATGTGACTATATTGGAAATTCACCCTTGGGAGGTAAGTAAGGTAAATGAGATCATAAGGGAGGTCAGGGCCCTGACCTGATAGGATTAGCACCCTAGGAAGAGACACTGGTGCAGAGCAAAGGCCATGTGAGGACAAATTAGCCATCTGCAAGCCAGAAAGAGTCTTTACTAGAAACTGAACCCTGCTGGACCTTGATCCAGGACTTCCAGTCTCCACAGCTGTGAAAAGTAAATTTCTGTTGTTTAATCCATCTATCATGTAGTCTTTTGTTATGGCAGCCCAAGCAGATTAAGAATTGTTATCTCTATTTTACAAACCAAGACTCTTAGGGTCACAGGGTCATCTCTCACTCTTGTGTGATGCCAAAACTGGACCATATGCCCTTAGGCCACAGTGCCTCTGGTTCCCAGGATGTGGGAGAGACATGGTTTTCTACCAGGTGTGGCCTGCCACCTGACCAAAATCACAGATGGCAAAGTTCAGAGACTCAGTTTGGTGAATAAGGGGCAGAAACTTGCCAAAAGGGAGAAATAAGGAAATGTCCCAAGTTGCTTTCCACCCAGTTGGCTTATGCCAGCTACAGAGTCAAAGACAAATAGGAGGGGCCGAGTTCTCCTACAGTGGTGATTCTCAAGCCAAGGACTTCACTGCAACTTGTCTAGTGCTTTGATTTCCAATCTCCTCTAATCCAAATCCTGGTCAGAGTCCATCTCACATGTATCCACTTTAGGCAATCTGTAAAACTAGACTAAACAACCCTCAATAAAGAGTGTATTAAGAAACAGGAATCACATTCAAGAACAATCTCTTGGCCATTTTCAGGTTTCTATAGTTTGTTTGGGGCAGGGGGTCCTTTTCAGTTTTCTAGATGAGGCAGTTCAAGAAATGTAAACAACAGGACAGACTGCTGGGCCCCTGGGTGCCCACTTCACAAATCCATCTCAGCTGAGTGGAGGGCTGTTAGTGTGCTCCACACTCCAGGGAATGCTCTGTCCTCAGAACTAAAGCTGCAGCCTTTCCCAAATGCACCTCCAACTCCAATCCAGGCTTAAATCATTAAAAAAATTTGTATTTTATATTGTAGTATAGTTGATTTATAATGTTGTATTAGTTTCAGGTTTACAGCAAAGTGATTCAGTTTTATATGTGTGTGTGTATGTATATATATGTGTATATATATATATATAATCTTTTTCAGTTTCTTTTCCCATTTAGGTTATTACAGTATATTGAGTGTAGTTCCCTGTGCTATACAGGAGGTCCTTGTTGATTATCTATTTTGTATACAGTAGCGTGTATATGTTAATCCCAAACTCCCAATTTATACCCAGGCTTAAATCATTTTATCTTCTTTACCTGAGTATGATGCTGTTGGGGCCATTTTTTTCTAAGAGGAAAACATCTGAAACTCTGTGTCATTTTCGGATTCTCCTCTGGGCCAAAATTCACTGTACCAAACCTTCTCTCAATCCACCTTGATTTTAAGAGATCTGCGGCTCATTTCCGTTAAAACTAAATCTTTTGCTAGCATTTCCTTCCTTTCCTCAATACTTTTTTCCCCTCCCTTAATATTTAGAAATTAACATGTATTTTCTTTCAAGTCATAAGGCTAATAGTTGCTACTAAAGAAAACGTAGAAAAACAGAAATGTGAATGTTAAATACAAATTATCCGCAACCTAGACATAACCGCTATTAATTTTTGTACCTTCTTCATGTCTTGTTTTCAACTCACATATATATGTGTTTTTACAAAACTACGGGGTCACGCTGGTTTGGGTAAGTGCTGCCATGTTCTTATTCAGAAAGCTGTACCAATTTATGCTTCTAAATGGCATATATGAGGGTGACTGTATCCCCGCCACCCCCTAAGCACTGAATATTATCCTTCTTATTAATCTTTGCTAGTTTAAAGGAAACAAATTGTTTCAATTTGCATTGCTTTGATCATTAGTGAGACTAAACATTTATTTTCATGTTGATCACTCCCCTTGAATTTCACCTTGTCTTTATATCAGGAGTATGTGAAGCAGTCCAGTCGTATGCACTTTCTGCTGCGTCATGCTGCTTCCTTGTCTTCTATTAGAAAAAAAACACGACTAAAGGAATACATGCTCATTGTAAGGAAAGAATCAAATATTTCAAAAGGGCATATGAGTATTGTGAAAGCTCACCTCAGCCCTCTCCTTGCCCCACCCACAGATGCTGTTCCCCAGGTGTAACCATCTTTGGCCTCCTCTTCCTACCTCTTTATTGTCTTCCTGCAGGACCTGAATTTAGCAGAGTGATCAGGAGAAAGGGTCAGGGGTTCAAAACGAAATAGGTTCTTCATACAAAGCTCCATGGGGGGTCAGTTGGGAAGGGAAGCAAGGGAGACCACACCAGGTGTTTGTCTGTAATCAAACGGGCAGGTGAATGGAGAGTGAGTTAAGATTACCCTGTTTTCCTGGATTTCAGTCCATATGAAAAATGGCAGACTGTTGATTGCAACACATGAGCAGTGGCCTTTGTTAACTTCTATCCCTTGAGTATAACCCTTTTCCTTTACAAAGTGGAATAGAAAACCTGAGAAATGGTTTGCCTTTCCTACATGAACCCTTCTCTCCGTCTGGCAGGTCCTTGTGGAGCCCTCCAACCACCTTTTATCCAGTCTGCTTCCCGACAGTGGTTTGAAATAACATCCATTGCCTGCAGGCCCACACCCAGATCTGGCTCAAGGGATGTCATCAAAGTCCTGCTTAAAACTGATGCCAAAACTTGAGTAGAATCTGTAGTGTGAAAGGGGACCCATTTCTTATTATCAGAAAATCTTTTGGAGGGAAAATGATCTAATTATTCAAATTCTTAGTCATTTTTAAGAAAATGGCTTTTTTGAATGAGAGGGGTCATCACCCAACTGATCTGGAACCTTTGAAAAAATTTTCCTCTCCTGAGAGATGCAAATGCCTCTGGAATGGAATAGGCCATTAGAATCAATGGGTCACCAGCCTCCTGTTCACTAAAGGAAAAAAAAGATATTTAAGATGGAAATATTTCTCATTTTCTTTAAAGATTCTGCTTTTTCTTCTTTTCCAGCTTTTAAAACTAATCACCTGTCCTCCCTCTTTTTGCATTGTTTCCCATGGGGAATCCTTTCCTGTAAGGGTTTAATTTTTCCCTCCATTGCATTGTCTTAGGTAAGATGGTACAGTGTTAGACAACTTTTAGGCACATCTAGTAGACTTACTATCATGTGAGTTGTTCAAATAACAAAATTTTATATGAGAAAGCTTTGTTTTGGACCTAGTCCAAATGGACTTCATTCAGGAAGTGTCCATTCCAAAAAGGCAAGCCTCCTTTTCTGGACCCAGAGGACAGAATGATACAGTAAGACTCTAGGTCAGCGGTCCCCAACTTTTCTGGCACCAGGGACCAGTTTCATGGAAGGCAATTTTTCCACAGAAGCCGGGGCGGGGGGGGCGGGGGTGGGATGGTCCAGGTGGTAATTCGAGCGATGGGGGGGATGGTCCAGGCAGTAACGTGAGTGGTGGGAAGCAGCAGATGAAGCTCTGCTCACTCACCCACCGCTCATCTCCTGCTGTGCTCCTAACAGGCCGCAGACTGGCACCGGTCCATGGCCTGGGGGTTGGGGACCCCTGCTCTAGGTGATATTGGCGGCAGTAATGGGTATATGTGTGTAGGTACAGGCACGGAGGGCAGCTGCTGTATTGTGTCAGTTCTCTAACCCTATGTGACACATTATCCCAAAACTTAGCACCTTAAAGCAACAAACATTCTCTCACGGTTTCTGAGGGTCAGGAACCCAGGAGTGATTTAGCTGGTCTGGCTTGAGGCCTCTCATGAGATTCAGCAGTCAAGCTGTGGGCTGGGGCTGCAGGCATCTCAGGGCTTGACTGGGGCTGGAGGAGCCGCTTCCAAGCTCACTCACATGGTTGCTGGCAGGAGGCCTCAGTTCCCTGCTAGCTGGCGGCCAGAGGACTGCGGCTTGCCATGTGGTCTCTCCATAGACTTCCTGAGTATCCTCTCAAATAGCTTCCCCATAGCAAGTGGTCCAGGAGAGTGTACATGCAAGACAGCAGCCTGTCTTTCTATAACCTAAGCTCAAAAGTGACTTCTGCTATATTCTATTCTAAAGCAAGTCCAGCCCACACTTAAGGGGAGGAAAATAAAGCTCTACCTCTGGAAGGGAGGAATATAAAAAAAGTTTGTGGATATATATATATATATATATATATATAGTTGATTTACAATGTATAAATTTCTGGTGTACAGCAAAGTGATATATATATATGTATATCAGATTCTTTCCCATTATAGTTTATTACAAGATATTGAATATAGTTCCCTGTGCTATACAGTAAGACCTTGTTGTTTATCTATTTTCTATTTGTGTGTCCTGTTAATCTCAAACTCCCAATTTATCCCTCCTTCCTCTTTCCCCTTTGGTAATCATAAGTTTGTTTTCTGTGTCTGTGAGTCTGCTTCTGTTTTGTAAATAAGTTCATTTGTATCATTTTTTTAGATTCCACATATAATATATCCTATGATATTTGTCTTTCTCTGACCTCATTTAGTATGATAATCTCTAGGTCCATCCATGTTGCTGCAAATGGCATTATTCCATTCTTTTTAATGGCTAATACATATACATACAATGGATATATACATACACACACCACATCTTTATCCATTCATCTGTTGATGGACACTTAGGTTGCTTTCATGTCTTGGCTATTGTAAATTGTGCTGCTATGAACACTGGGATGCATGTATCTTTTCAAATTAGAGTTTTTGTCTTTTCTGGATGTATACCCAGGAGTGGGATTGCTGGATCATATGGTAGCTCTATTTTTAGTTTTTTAAGGAACCTCCATACTAATTCTCCATAGTGGCTGCACTAATTTACATTCCCACCAACAGTGTGGGAGGGTTCCCTTTTCTCCACGCCCTCTCCAGCATTTAGTATTTGTAGACTTTTTGATGATGGCCGTTCTGACTGGTGTGAGGTGATACCTCGTTGTAGTTTTGATTGGCATTTCTCTAATGATTAGCCGTGTCGAATATCTTTTCATATGCCCGTTGGCCATCTGTTTGTCTTCTTTGGAGAAATGTCTAGGTCTTCTGCCCATTTTTTGATTGGGTTGTTTTTCTGTTATTGAGCTGTATAAGCATTTGTATATTTTGGAAATTAAGCCCTTGTTGGTCATCGTTTGCAAATGTTTTCTCCCATTCCATAGGCTGTCTTTTCATTTTGTTTTGTTTATTCTGTGCAAAAGCTTTTAAGTTTTAAGTCCGATTTGTTTATTTTTGCTTTTATTTCTATTTCCTTGGGAGACTGACCTAAGAAAACATTGCTATGACTTATGTCAGAGAATGTTTTGCTTACCTTCTCTTCTAGGAGTTTATGATGTCATGTCTTATATTTTAAGTTTTTAAGCCAGTTTGAGTTTACTTTTGTGTATGATATGAGGGAATATTCTAACTTCATTGATTTACATGTGGCTGTCCAGCTTTACCAACACACCACTTGCTGAAGAGACTGTAGCCATATTTTTAAAACCACCACATTTATGACACAAGTTACCTAATCTAGTTTAGTCTTTAGTCTATGTCAGAGGTCAGTAAATGTTTTCTGTAAAGGACCAGATGGTAAATGTTTTAGGCATTGTGGGCCAGACTGTCTCTGTGGTAACTACTTAATTCTGCCATTGTACAGCAAAATAGCCATAGGCAGTACATAAGCAAATGAGCATGGCTTTGTTCCAGTAACATTTATAAAAATAGGCATTGGGGTGGATTTGGCCCATGGGCTGTAGTTGGTTGATCCCCGGTCTACAGCTATAGAGGTTATTGGAAGTCCAGCAAACTTATTTTGTTTTCTTGCCATTAGAATCCTATTTCAAAAGAAATTTCATCCACATGGCATGGCTGTCTAATCTGCCACCATCGTGTCTCTGCAGCTTGATATTTAGTGGTGAGATAATAGGAAGACAGAAAGGCAACTCTGATTTAGGTGGAGAAAACTTCAGGACATAGAATTCCAGTCCTTGTCTTTTGGGAAACAGGAGGAATAGGAGTGTAAAGGAGAAGAGCTGATTTGGTGTGACAGGGACAAGAGAGTGTCTTCACTGCATTTAATCACTGCAGTTGAAATGAGGCAAGAAGTCTGAGAGATGCTTTTCAGACAACTGGAACTGTGGGGCTAGACTATGGCATTTAGTTTTTTGACTCAAGGTGTGAATTACAGGATCTAACTTTACAAAGCTCCTGCAGCTCTACCAAGCCCTGAGGTCCCCAAAGGAGTGATTTTACAGGGGAAGAAAGACTTGCGAGTATCAAAGATGGGGTAGAAGATGGAAGCTGCTCATAGAGAGCAGGAGGGAATATGTCGGGGATAACTGAACTTGAGAGCTAGAGGGGACCTCACCTCACACTGTGGGGTGGGGGTGAATATTTATTTTGCGATATTCGTAAATAAACTTTAAGTGACTATTTCTAGCTAACATAGGGTTAAACACGTAAATTCTTTTTTTTTTTTTTTGCAAAACATGTAAATTCTTATAACTGATTTCCCCTTCCTTGTTGCTTAGGTTTGATTTTGCAAATACGAACTTGTTTCTCAGGGCCATGTAATATTAAGCTTATTATCTGATCAAGTCAAGCAGAGATGGGGCTGAGAATTCCAGTTTTCCTTCATGTTCATTTGCAATGGAGTTTTTAACTTTTATAAGGTAGATAATTTCCTGCCTAAATCATATATTGTCCTGAAGAAGATCAAACTCACTATTAAAAAGTTATAGGCCCGAAACACAGCTACTAAGTCGTTATTTTTAAGTTCAATTTAAAAGTCAAATCTTCTCAATCTCTTTAGTGAGATGTGCTTCGGAAATGAAAAATATTCTGCTGGTAAATTATTTCTCACAGTGGTTTGTTTTTGCTTTCAAGCCACCACGTGGCCTATGATGACCTTATTTGGGTAACTGGGAAGAACGTCAACACTCCTTTGTTCTGTAAAGCTTTTCTCCCTATTATCCTGAAAAGATATAAAAAGAGTGAAATTTTTAAAAATTTTGCTGCAACTTCCTTCGTGGTGATTTCACTGAACTTAAAAAACTTATTTTCGTAAATAATTCTTAGGCATGAAATAACAACATGGGGACAATGTTTTCTCTTTTTAAGGTGCTCACAGCTGGGAGCAGTACAAAGGCTTGGAACTTCAGACATCTAGCTTCTTACCTTGTGATGGAAAGTGTGTGAATTAAATGTCAAGAGGAAACCAGGCTGTGGCAATCTGATCCCGTCAGACTACCTACAACCCAGAGATGCAGGTCAGGAACTGAGTGAGTACTGAATACTGCCCCTTCCCTGAGCTGAATTCATCCCTGTCAGGTAAGAGGCTAAAAAGCTCAGTCTTTCCAAAAACATATGTGAACTATTCCAGTTTTACTAATAACTTTATTTAAATAAGAAGACACAGGAACTTCTATACTGAAAAAATACAAAACAAAAGCCACACATTTCCTTGTGTAAAGCCATATTGTATGGTAACTCGAATACTGTTCAGCGCAGTGGCTAGAATTAAACAGTACAACTATATACAAAATTTAAACAATTTCTGACAAATTTCTACAGCTGGATGTAGGATACATTTGAGCTCAACAACTTCTGGGAAATTTACATGGCAAAGCATAAGCTTTAACACATTTGGTTCAAAACTTTAATATATGCTAAGAACAAATGTACAACACAATTCATATTTAGTTTTCTCATGAGAAAATAAAAGCACATGTCACTATAAATATCGTACATCAGATTTCATTACCAAAAAAAGCATATTCAGTCCATCGTTCAGAAACTAATATTGATACTATTGCATCTTATTTGGACAAAAGCAGAGCATAAGATCAACACATTATGTAATGCTAAACCAGATATCAGAAGTTAATGGAGCTCATATTTATCTTACAGAACTAATATTTTCTCCCTTTAACCATAATCTACAAAATATAGTATTTTCATCAAGGCCTGAGATTATTAGGGTTAAAGGTGTCTTCTGCTGAATAGATTGTTTTAAAAGGTTCCCCTGTGAAAATGGCGAAAGTAAACTGAGTCCTTTCCCATGACAGTCTCCTACAATATAACACTGACTAATTTAAAGGAGCCAGAATGCACCTTCAGGAGAGAATATTACTGCAAACTTTGGTGGAAAGAAGATAATTGGGATCATGACAAAATAATACGCAGAACACATACACACACAAACATATACACATATATATATATCATTTGTTTTAAAAAAAAATCAATGGTGTTGCTTTCTTCTTTATCAACTCTTCCTTCTTCAACCTCCTTAGAAAATAAAACAAAGTAAAACCCAGGAATGACTGAAAGGAACTGAAACGTTCCTGTAACTGTAAGCACCTTGTTCCCCTAATTCTTAAGAAAACTGTGCCGTATACTTCAGGTGCAGATGAAACAGTTTTATTGAACTGAAAGCAATGGAATAAAAATACAGAAACTTCCCTTTGCTTTTGAATACTCTCTTTGTGCTACAGAAAACAATGTCTGAAGTTGGGGTCTTCCACTGACCAATCAGGAATATCTAGGGCTGTCTTCACACTTAGAGAAGTTAGGTTGAGTCTGCAAGTTCAGGGCTCTTTACTTGGGTTTATGCTCTACTTCGTGCATCCAAAATGTGAACAGAACTGTTCATGGTATTATTATGAGAGGCTTGAATGAGACCGCTTCAAACTACTGCGTTTGTAAGTCACCACATAACCTGCTTACTTATGTTGAATTCTGAGACTCACACATGCTCTCTCTGTGTGAATGCAACTCATGCACCTGAACTGCTTGAGGAAAACAATAACCCACAGTGTGTCATTTTTAACCTGCAAATTAAAGAATTTCCAAAAGAGAAACTAAACATTAATATGCCTTTTGATAGAACAGTAGCATTTCATGACCCTGATGGCCAATACAAACAAAAAACCTCAGCCATCCCCCTGTGAAACTGCACTGGTCCTGAAGTTAGACCTAGACATTCTTGTCTTTAAATTCCACACACACAAGGTGGAATGTTTTTGTACAGCCTAGTACTGGACACTTTATTTGTAACATTGTATCAGTCATTAACTGAGCAACACCTGAACTTGTAAAAAAAAAAAAGCCACATTTACACATACTGAAACAGTGAATGCAACAGTTGTTTTACGTGTAACCACATGACAAAAGTGATGTCAGACACCACAGATTTGCTGGTTCTCCTCATGTTCACCCATGTCCAGGATTTCTGTTCTCCTAGGGTTGAATGCACTTCTTATTCTAAGAATGTGGAATGTAATGAGGAAAGGGAAATGCATAAAATAAGAAAAGGCAAAAGAGTGATGTTCCCTCTTTAGCTTTTTAGCTGTGAAATAGTTAATATCCCAATATGATATACATTCCAAGTTACCTGAGTTTAGACTTCAACTGAAGTACCTGAAGCTAGGCCATAGGGTGGGCACTGTGCAACTGTTGTGGCCATTTATTTACTTATTTTTTTGCATTGTATGTATTACAGAAGTTAGAAACAAACACCTGGATCAATTGTAAACATAATTCTGAAGTACAGTATTTTTCCATAGGACAAAACACAGCAAGACATTTTCTATTTAGACAGGCAACTTTCTGATATAGAGCTTATTTATACTGAAGAGTTTGGAACAAAACACAGGACACAGTACTAATCTGTCAAACATACTATGAAATGCATAGTCTCCACTTAAAATGCTGAATGATACACACATTTTTGCAAGCATTACTGCTTTCCACAAAAACTGCTGAATAGGAGTTCCGTCCCTGCCAAGATCAGTGTTGAGAGATACTTTATGATGCTGATAAGTATTCTGTTGTTGGTGGTGGTGGTGTCAGGAAGTTTGTCACTCCATGCAGATAGATGTCTGAGATCTAGTTCCTAATCCAGGGAACACAGGGTGGAGGCCAGCTCCCCCTCTGCTTTAGATGATCACGTAGTTCTGAGAGGAGATGTGCTCCTCACCCTGCAGTTCCTGCAGGAGCTGCTGTGGCTGCTGGGATGGCTGTTGGACAGAGGCCTCTGTGGAGCCCGTCACGCTGGTGTCATCAGAAAGAGACGTAAAGGAAACCCGGGAGGAGAGCTGCTCCACGGTCAGGGTGGCCAGAGCTGAGCTCTGGCCAGAGTTAGGAGAGTTCTTGAGCATCAGGTCAGAGGCAGGTAGGAGAGGGCCTAGAAGTTTTACAGGACAGAAAGCTGATCCGGTTGGGATGAAATTAACCTTGTTTTTGTCAGGACATGAAAAGAGAGGGGCTGCGATAGGCTGGCGAGACCTAAAACCATAAAACAAAATTAGGTTTACAATCACTAAAAAGTTAGGCACTTTCTGAATTAATTGGAGTTCTCTAAAACAGCTAAAATGCGGATGGCAGGGAATGAATTAAGTGTACACAGAGGGGTAAACATCTTCCATAGCACAAGTCAGCTGGCATACTACTGATGTACACAGCACTGAGGTGACATTTAAACCAAAACGATTTTCAAAAGGACTGGGCAGACAGAATTGTTCAGAGATTAGTTTGCCTTCATTCGTTTAGAAACATGGATTATGCGATGTTAACATGACCTTTTCTGTTAAGGATACTGGGAGAGGGATTACCCAATCATATATTTGGTTTTAAGCATTTCCTCCTTTTTCTGTATCTCTCTACATACTTTTACTAACACAGATCAGGAAAAATAGTTTCAGTAGTTTCTTGATGAGTCAGCCCAACAGAACAGCGTCCACAAGCCCTTCCTCTCCTCCCCTGCCCGGGAACTAAACCATCAACTCCTGCAGGACCCGTCTCTGTCCCCTTCTAGGTTACAAGAGTACAGCAGCCTCCACTAGGGCACCTGCACTGGGACAAAGGGATGAGTGAGTCCAAGAGCCACACGCTCTTTTTTTGAGTTATTCTGCCAAGTATTTACAGCATGAACCTCTCTTCCCTTTAATTTCTACTTTATATGTACCGATCTTTCAAAAACAAACAAACAAAAATCTGTGAACAAAGTCTAAATTCAATGCATACACATGCTAGATGTGTCTACAGGGAAGGAGACAAGTTAGTGAGTTCCCTCTGGCTTGTGGTATCACTATCATTAAGGCTGGCCACACATGGATATTCACTTTGCTGCTAAATGTCTTTTTCTTTTTAGCCATCTAAATTAATAGAACTTTTGAAAGGAAAATTCTTAATGATTAAAAATAAATCTTTTAGGTAGTAAGGATGAATTTCCAAGTTTCTTTGTATTAGCATATTTCCAGCACACAGAGTCTAATTCTCCTTCAATAAGATCTCTTTTGCCTATTCAACTCTCTTTTCATAATTTGCTTTTGAAACACATTATCAGCTGGATGGAGTAGTTGATTCATCTGTAATCAACTGGTCTCAGTAAAAAGCTTTACAGCTTTGCAGATCCCAGCTGACAGAAAAGACATTACTTACGCCATTTCCTCAAAGACCTTCACTCGCTCACATCCCTCTGGGGGCTCCCGTTTGAACATGTAGCTGTTGTTTGGTTTGGGAGATGAAGCATACTTGGGTAACGGTGAGCTACTCCCACTGTCTGTAAATTTAAAGCAGTTATATTAACTAGTGATTGAAAGCTCTTTTAAATTAATTTGATTTCCAAACAAGCAGCCTTTTGCACAATTTATCCACTATTGCCCCTTTGCTTCCACCACAGAGCTTCCTTTATTGCAAAGCTGTTTCTAACATCCTTGTGTAGTACATATCTTATGAATAAAAGCTTCAATGCAATAGTAATCTGCCATACCACAGAACATAAAAAGCAGATATTTTGGTCCAGACAACTGCATTTTGAGTAAAGTAGAGCTGTAATCCTGAAAATAAATACATCATTATGTATTTCAAAAAGGTAAATAAATGGGGTAATATGTATAGCCATGCAGAATTTTAAGAGATTAAGTACAGCATTCTCTATATTTTCTCACTGTTCAACCAATTTAATTGAAAATTTTAATATGTGGAATAATCTTCATTACAAAAGTTCTTAGCAGCAACGTTCGTTTTACTAAACACTGTGAATAACATGTATGCAGGGAAAAATAGGCTTATAACACAATATACTTTCCCTTGGCCCACAGTGAAAAAGGTAATGTTCAGAATTTTGCCTTTAAAATGTCTATATAAAAGAACTTTTTGAGCACTCTTTGTATTTTCACTGCTGGAAGCACGAGGAATCTAAAAGCATCTCTATCTAACATGTTTTCTTCGTATTTTTGACCAAAGAGAAATGGTCTATTCATGAAAAGCCATAAAACCTATATGCAGTTTCTCCCTTTCCTACCTGGCAAAGGATTTTGGAAATTCATATCCACCAAAATATGTCATTATCTTTTTAAGATGCCAAGTTGTAAAGTCAGTAACATACCTTTATAAATACAATAGTCCTATTTAAACAAATTCTGACTTAATGCAAATCAATCCCCCATGCTGAAATACTAAGCACATGACCTATTGAGATGTAGTATTTTCGTATGTATTTTGAAAGATGGCATTAGTACCATAAATTTCAGGTGTCACAATTTTGATAAGTTGCTTCAGTTTAGGATACAGTACATGGTCCAACATTCAGAATCTGAGTAACAGGGAGGGTTTTTTAAAATCATCATTAATGAAGTATAATACATGCTTAGAAAGTAGACCCTTGAGGCACACTTAGAGTGTATTCGGTGAATGATTCAAAGAGCATCTATGTAAGTCTTGGGCATGCAGATGTGTGCTTATATTTGAATATGGCTATATCTCTGGCTGGGAAATCATTGCCTGCAAAATAACAAGGCCACATTATTGGGAAACCTAGAAAACCACATAGTTTCTCCATCACTACTGTTACACATGTCCATACAGATTATGCATAGTCTCTTGGAAGGAATTAAGTCTTATTACATTGGGTTTCTTCAGACTTGAGGATTTTCTTAGACTCAACATTTATCCTATATTGCTTAAACAAATGGGAGGGAGGAGAAGGAATATTATTTTTTCTCTTAGGTAGATGCAAAACATCATTAACCTGACTAGAGTCCGAGTTTGCTGCTATTTGAGCTAGGCTAAACCAAAACGACTGCTCTACAATTAAAAACTGGTGGGAATGAGGTCTTGAGCTTGGTATAATACCAAAAATACAGGTTGACCTTGCTTTATCATGCAAGCAACGACCAGCCATGGCAAGGACATACATGAAAAAGTAGCTATGGTGTGTAGTGCCTCCATGAAGAGGACTGGTGGTAACAACACAGCCCTACTGCACGCAGGATGGGCCTAAAACCATGGGCTCGATGCCTTTAACAAGCCTTTTCTGCCATCAGCAGGGGTGTGACCATGTCAGTAGTTAAGAATCCACCCTATTATCATGTAAGAAAAGTCATCCTGGCCACTCTTACAGTCTCCTGTGTTCTATTTCTTATTATATCATCAGACCTACCACATGATTTCTCTCATAACATTACTGATGGTTTCAAGGGACCTTCCCAGAATTGAAAGCTAGATGTGAGTTGGATAATCTGCAAAACTGTCTTCCTATAAACAATCTACAATGAATTAAATATTAAATGGTTTTTCTCCTTGAAATTTTTCTAATTTCCGAGGCTTATATTTTTACAGAGTTTACCCACTTAAACATTCTTTTATTGGGGGTGGGGAGGAGGGTGACAAATGTTTAAACAAACAAACACAATATATTGCTATCCCAGAAAGATGGTATTCAGTGCTATTATACTGCCTTGACTTTTCAATAAAAACTTTGTTTAGAATATATATATATACATATATATGTGTGTGTGTGTATATATATATATATATATATATATATATATATATATATATATATATATTACATTTAATGTTTGGTGGTCTGGAAAGACAAAGCTTGAAAGAAAAAAATTTGGAGCCATAAACAGATTTCTTAAATCTGGGGTTTTTTCCTCAGGTAAATATGCAATCTGATAGAGTGCAAAGAGGAACAGGGAATGGAGACAACTTTCTGGGGTTTTGGCTCTGTCACTAGGTGTATAGTTGTATAACCTTCAGCACAGCTGCCTCTCTAAGTCTCTATGTAACTAAAGGAATTGCCATTCCTAACTCTGAAATTCTGTGATTTTTAACAAAGGTTCTAACATACAAAAATGGAACAGCATACCAAAATATTTTTTTTTGCTTTACAAATGGCATGCTTTAAAAACAACTCCCATGAACAAACTATTCTACCCATTCCTAGCTTGGCTGTCTAACTCCTGCATTTAGAACTGTGTGTTGTTTCATAACCACATTTCATTAACAGCACATTATAAATGTGAGGTAAGCATGCTTGCTCAGGAGATTCAGGATGAAGTCTCATGGTAATCTTAATTTAATCCCTTCTGTTCACAAGCATGATACATTTTCTCATTCTGTTGTCCCACAATAGGATAATAACTAGACATGTAATTGAGATTAAGTTAAATGTTACTTTATGTTCTTATAACCTCGTAACCAATGAAATTAGATGTGATGAATATAATTATTTACATATCTGTCCGCATTCATAATAGTTTCATCTATATTTATAACAGAATCACCCAGATCTCAAAATTAAGAGTATGGAAACATTTTATTGACTATTTTATTATAAAAGATTATACTTATGCATGTGTACCATATTTACGATTAAAATATAAGTAGTTTGACAAACATTTTAAAACACATCATAATGAACTAAAGCTTGGAAAAGTTAGAGATATTACTGAAGTCTGAAATTCCATATAGAAACAAGATTCATTAAACTATGTGTACTTTTATAGTTTTAGAGTTTTCTGAATTTCTCCTTATAAATGGCCTCCATTACTTCTGAAATGTTAAGTTGTATGGCCAATAATTCTAGTATAAAAAATCATATATATTAAGTTGCTTCATTTATGTAGGAAGGTATGTAAAATCTCTGCCATGGTTCTTTTCTAGCCCTAAGTCTATATGTGCTTTATCTCCTACTATCAGATTACTTTATCAAATTAAGTAAAATTAATTCTAAAATAAACAATATAATTACCAGGCGGTGGTTCTTAACCCTGGTTTCACATTAGACTCATCAAAGATGTTTTAACAATACTATTAAATGCCAATGTTGAAACCTCACCCCTCAAGAGGTTCTGATTTAATTAGTCTGGGGCCCATTCCCAGGCATGTGCTGACTGTTTTTTCTGGTAAAGCTCCCAAATGCTTTTGAAGTACAGCCAAATTTGATAACCAATCATGAAAATGTTAAAACACTGGTATGGAGTCAAGCCACCTGACTTCTATTTAGGCCTAACTGCATGGCCTAGGAGAAGTGTGATCCCCTTGTGTTTTGATCTATAAAACAGCAATAACTACTGATATGATGGCTGTGAAAAATGTGTACCTGAAATAGAATAAGCTCTCAATAAATACTGCTACAATAGTAGAAAGAACACATCATTCCTAATTCACAAATTAACAAAGGTGAACCATTCAGAAATGAAGTGCCTATTCCACTTTCTTGGTAGAAGAGAGTAACAGAAATGTCATTTTTTAATAGGTCTGCACACTAACTTTATTAAGGTATATAAAGGTAAGACTTTGTGTCTGGTGGGGAAGCCGAGTAACATTTGGAGTACCAGATTCTCCAGTTTATGACTGCCTAGTAGGAACTCTGCCAGTTCATGATGGCATCCCTTAGCATATGGAGATCTATCATTCCGAAATTTTAAAACTAATGCCTAAAGTATACAGATTGTATAGATTCCTCTACATAGAAAATATTTTTTTATTACATGTGTAGCAAGAGCCAGTAGAATGTAATTATTATTCTATCTTTTAAAGCTAGAATAACAGGCTGAGAAAACGAGCATAGAGTTCAACCAACACTAAACTTAGTAACAAAGTTAGCCAATTTAGAATAAGATTATAAATATGATGAACTAAATAGGATCTAAACAGAATTGCTATTCTAATATTAAAATTACTTCTTTTCCAGAAAATGTGGTATGTATACACAATGGAATACTACTCAGCCATAAAAAGAACGAAATTTTGCTATTTGCAGCAACATGGATGGACTAGGAGGGCATTACGCTAAGTGAAATAAGTCAGACAGAGAAAGACAAATACTTGTAGGATATCACTTACATGTGGAATTTTAAAAATACAACAAACTACTGAATATAACAAAAAAGCAGATTCACAGATACAGAGAACAAACTAGTGGTTACCAGTGGAGAGGGAAGTGGGTAGGGGCAATACAGAGGTAGGGAAATAAGAGGTACAAACTATTAGATATAAGCTACAAGGATATACTGTACAACAGCGGGAATATAGTCAATATTTTATAATAACTATAAATGGAGTATAACCTTTAATAATTGTGAATCACTATATTGTACTCCTGTAACTTATATAATAGTGTACAGTAACTATGCTTCAGTTTAAAAAATTACTTTTTTTGATTCAGGAAATGGAATTATCAGCTGTAGTGTAATTTGATGGTCTAATGAAATCAGGAGAAACAACTGTATAGCGTTTCTTGACAACAAACTTTTGGAACCAGTTGGCATTTCTGATTGTATTGAAAACATGCATTTTCAGTGGAAAAAAAAAAAACTGGAAGAGTAAGGAGAACATTTGACTTTTACAAATAGTCTCTAATGTTTCTCTACAATTTGAAAGTCAACCTTTTATGAGAAGGTTACAAAATTTTAATAAAACAACACATCAGCTATAGCTAAGATCTCCCTTACATCAGCATTCAGCAAAGGGTAAGGAGAGAAAATGTAACATAATCCTTGTTACTTATATTTTTGAACTTTTGTCTCAAATAAGACTGTGTGGGCTTCCCTGATGGCGCAGTGGTTGAGAGTCCGCCTGCCAATGCAGGGGACACGGGTTTGTGCCCCGGTCAGATCCCATGTGCCGTGGAGCGGCTGGGCCCGTGAGCCATGGCCCCTGAACCTGCGCGTCCAGAGCCTGTGCTCCGCAACGGGAGAGGCCACAACAGTGAGAGGCCAGCGTACCGCAAAAAAAAAAAAAAAAAAAAAAAAGACTGTGTTTTGAATTAATGGGACTTAACTTACATTCCAAATGTTAGGTCCATTAATTAAATATTTGTCATATGTGGAAGGTGTTTTATATTTTAATAATTTATTCCATATTCACTTAATTGATTAATTTACAAATTAAGCAAACAAATCATAGTTGTGCCTTTGTTTTTGTGTACTCACAATAAGTACAATGCTTCTTCTGCAAACATAATCCCGATATGCAGAACAACACTGCTTATTATTGTCTCCAAATCTGACTTGGCATCGTTGATATGCTAACTACTCACTCAGAATCTTACATGAATGTGAACAAATCACTCTGAATCTGACTATCTGACGTGGCAGTTAAAAAATAAAAGCAAATCACTCTGTTGAAGACAGTCTGCAAACCAATTTATAGACTAAAATCTTGTCTCTTATAATGGTAAAACTAAACTGAAAATAAATTTCAGATTACCCAGAATATTTTATATCTTGAAAAGTAATGTAATTAAGGTTCTTAGCAAAATCAAAATCAGTCTGATGCAATCTTAGTTTTTTTATATTCTTGAGGTTTTTAAATGAAAAAATTTCTAGGGACATCAGTTTTCAAAACACTGAAACACACTGTTCATATTAAAGTGCTCCTAAAGTATCCTACAGGGGGAAAAAATGAAAACTTCTAATAAAATTTCAATATAATTTTAAATGTACACGTATATATATTTACCGAGCACTTAATTATGTACAAAACAGAAGACAAAACAAAATGCTATGTATCAGGTAAAACTCAATATTTCTTTTTTTTTTCTTTTTTTCGCCATTCTTGCTAAAGGGAAATGGTATTATAACATCTTTTCGGCAGATAACCAAATGGAGTCTTAAACTTATATAACAGTCATCTTAAAGCCTGTTCCTTCTCTGACATTCACTGCCTTATTAATAGTGGTAATCGTTTTCTTATGTCCCAAGCCAGAACTTCGTTAGAACTTTGCCTTTATCCTCATTTTTCTAATCCCTCACCTTATACATCTAATCAACCACCAAATGCTGCTGATTCTTCTTCAGTCTATTTCCTCCAATTCCTTTGCCCTACACCTGTGGTCTCCCAATTAAGGTGCACTAAACAATCTGCTGATATGCAGGAAGAAAATAGAACATTTATACATATTACTTTTTATCTCTAAAAATAAGAAACTAAGCTTTACCAGCAAATATTTCGTATATGGATTGAATTATGTACTTACATAACTTAGAAATATATAAATTTATATTACGGGTACAAATTAAAAATTGCTGGAAAAGGTATGTAATAACTCAAGTTTGGAGAGACGGGACTAGGCTATTAAAATAGCATCTTCCCCTCTTGCTGTCTCTCTCCACTTCTGTAGCTTTATCCTTAAAGCTGGTCATGTCCTTTAGCACAGCGGTCCCCAATCTTTTTGGCACCAGGGGCCGGTTTCACGAAAGACAGTTTTTCCACAGAGGTGGGGGTGGGGTGGCAAGGGGTGTGATGGCTCAGGTGGCTGTGCAAGTGACGGGGAGCGGCAGATGAAGCTTTGTTTGTTCGCTCGCCCGCTGCTCACTGCCGGCTGTGCCACCGGGTTCCTAACAGGCTGCGGACCCCTACGGGTCCACAGCCCCGGGGTTGGGGACCCCTGCTTTAGATAACAAAAGATCTTTGCTTGGTTCTTCATTTCTTTCAGCAATGCTATAAGGCCCTTATGAAATAGTGGCCTTTCTAGCTACCTCTCCACTCTCACTGCTTTCTACTCCCTACCATTTACCCCTGTGCTCTAGCCACACATTTTTTTTTTTTTAACTGTTCTCCACATACCAGGCTCTTTCACAGCTGAATGACTGTGTAGTGGCTATTCCTCCTGCAAAGGCAGCAAATAGTAGTATGAAGTTCCTACAGAAGATCTTTGTTGGCATCTGGACTTCACAAGGTTTAGGAAAGTTCACGTCATTTCTCTAAGCCTTAGGCTCCCCCATTCTTAAAATAATGACAATGTCCCTACTCATCGGATTGTGATAATATTACAGGGGATAGCAAAGGTAAAGTCACCTGGGCAAATTTAATCATCATAACAATCCTGTGAGGCAGGTGCCATCATTTTCCTTAATTTACAGGTGAGAAAACATACAGAGAGGTTGAGTAACTTGCCCAAGGACACATAATTAGTAAGTGGCAGAGCAGAGATTCAACCTGGCTGCACCAGAGTCAGAGTTCGTTACCATGATGCTATCTGCCTCACTGTTTTGATCTATCAACTCTAGTGTCCTCATTAGACTCGATGATCAAGTTCCAACCTAACATTCCACGCTTCTCCTCAGTAGACTCTTAGAGTTTAGGCAGCAGCTTCATTGGGTCTGCCTTCTGTTAGTCTCACAAGGAGACAGTGCAAGGAGTGGCTTCAGTGTGTCCATATTTCTTCTCAGAGGAACATAAAAGATAACAGGGAGAAAAAAATTCAATAGATCCCCTTTCCTCCAGCCCATACCCTATTTTTTCCCCAGTCATTATCAGAGTAGAAGATGAGATGGATTTTAGCAAAGTTATTTCCCTTCCCCTAATTTCAACAGGAAATTTGAACTTTATGGCTTCTTTCTCACCAAAGGCCTATGATCACTAAATTAGCATAATCTTAGAGTGGTGACTGTTTATCTTTTTTTGGTTGGTGGTAGCGGGGAGGATTATCATACTCTTCCTGAACATTCAAAAGCCTAACATATATAAGTTAACCAGTTAAGGAAAAAGACACTAATGTTTTCAACAAAGCTATAAAAATATATTCTTAAAAAAA